>NC_036863.1:14015459-14315459 GCF_002910315.2 Salvelinus sp. IW2-2015
GTGTGCGTGTGTGTGTGTGTGTGTGTGTGTGTGTGTGTGTGTGTGTGTGTGTGTGTGTGTGTGTGTGTGTGTGTGTGAGTGAGCAGGAGGCAATGGGGCTGAGACTGAAATGGAGCGGCACCTTTACTTGGAGATAACCCATTCCCAATCAGCTGAAATGTCACATACAGCAATATCTCGACATTAGCATGATCTCATTACTTTCCCCAAGCCCTGGTCCCACCAACAGCTACTGCTGCTGCTGCTGCAGCTGACAAGGGACTGACTGGAAAGGTTGTCCTGGCTGGGTTGTTTCTTTTAACTTTAATGTGCTGGGCCATGGGAAATGGAAGTACAGATAATTTAAAATTTTATAATGTGTTTCTATCTACATTATGCAGATTGAGGCGAAGAAGTGGAAATTGAGTTATTGGCCATTACTGTGTTATTTTATGGTTGCAGGCGGTGGTCGGGTGAGTGATGGCAAGGTTAACCTATGATAATTCAGGCTTCAGCGTATCAGCGACTCCATGTGCAAAAGATGGCAGAATCGGTTATGCTTGTATTTTCAGTCAAGTCGATAAAATAATTATGCTAGGTTTTTAACGAAAAGGAAAAAGTTTGGGTAATGTCTTAAGATTCGTGATTCAGTCACTCCTTTGTATCTGCAAACCCAAGGAAACATGGCACCATATACATGGTGCAGTGCCTTCAGAAAATATTCACACCCCATAACTTTTGCAAATAGTGTTGTGTTACAGCCTGAATTGTACAACTTAATAACACATTTAAAGCTGAAATGTCTTAAGTCAATAAGTATTCAACCCCTTTGCTACGGCAAGCCTAAGTATGTTCAGGAGTAAAATGTGCTTAACAAGTCACATAATGAGTAGCATGGACTCACTCTGTGTGCATTAATAGTGGTTAATATGATTTTTGAATGATTATCCCATCTCTGTACCACACACATACAATCACCTGTAAGATCCCTCAGTCGTGTAGTGAATTTCAAGCACAGATTCAACCATGAAGACCAGAGAGGTTTTCCAATGCCTCGCAAAGAAGAACACCTTTACAATGCCTCGCAAAGAAGGACAAAGATGGCGCCAGAGGAGATGGATGACGTTTTACGGACTCCTAACCAATTGTGCTATTGTGTGTTTTTTCGCGTTATTTGTAACTTATTTTGTAACTACATTTGTACATAATGTTTCTGCCACCATCTCTTATGACCAAAAAGAGCTTCTGGATATCAGGACAGGGATTACTCACCTTGTATTAGACAAAGATTTTTTCTTTAACTTCTTGTCAATATGGGGGCGCTGTTTCCACTTTGGAAAAAATCGTGCCCAAATTAAACTGCCTCGTACTCTATTCTAGATCGTACAATATGCATATTATTATTACTATTGGATAGAAAACACTCTCAAGTTTCTAAAACTGTTTGAATTATATCTGTGAGTAAAACAGAACTCATTTTGCAGCAAATTTCCAGACAGGAAGTGAAAAATCTGAAAACGATGCTCTGTTCCAGGGCCTGCCTATTGAATTGCCTTATATTTATGGATATGCATGCACTGCATACGCCTTCCACTAGATGTCAACAGCCAGTGGAAGGTGGAATGGGGTGTCTAGCTTGATCTGAGGTCGAACAAGAGCTCTTGGAATGACGTGACCAGAATTTCCTTTGTCTACCAGTGTGCGGGAAGTACCTCCATATTGTCTTATGATAAGCGTTCGGTATACACGGCTAATATCTCCGGCTTTGTTTTTATTTGATACATATTAGAAAAACATCATAAAGTAGTTTTTTTCAACCGAGTTTCATCAGTTTATTCAACGTTTAATGGGACTTTTGGAGTTTTCCGTTCTATGCGTCAAGAGAAGATGGGCATGTTCGCGCCACATGGCTAGCCTTGTGGAGCGAATTCGACAGGAGAAAAGGACATTCTAAAACCAAACAACGATTTATTCTGGACAAAGGACTCCTGTACAAGATTCTGATGGAGCTCAGCAAAAGTAAGAACAATTTATGATGTTATTTCGTATTTCTGTGGAAAATGTTTAGTCCTATTATCCACCCTTTTTGCGGGCGCTGTCTCGCTATAACAGTAAGCTGTTTGTTATGGTAAAGTTATTTAAAAAAATCTAACACGGCGGTTGCATTAAGAACTAGTGTATCTTTCATTTGCTGTCCAACATGTATTTTTAGTAAAGTTTATGATGGTTCTTTGGTCAGATTAGGTGAGTGTCCAAACTAGCTCCGGACAATTTGGTGAATCGATGCTACATATTCACAATGTATAACCACGGTTTGCAGCTCTAAATATGCACATTTTCGAACAAAAACTAAGTCTATTGTATAACCTGATGTATAAGACTGTCATCTGATGAAAGTTGGTCAAGGTTAGTGATCATTTTAATATCTTTTGCTGGTTTTTGCGATCGCTACCTTTTGCTGCTAATAAATGCATTTGTGTGTTTGCTATTGTGGTAAGTTAATATAATGCTATATGTGTTTTCGCTGTAAAACAATTTAAAAAATCGGAAATATTGGCTGGATTCACAAGATGTTTATTTTTCATAAATGTTTTATGATGAGTATTTAGGTATTTCACGTTGCTCTCTGTAATTATTCTGGCTGCTTTGGTGATATTTTTGATGGTAGCTGCAATGTAAAACTATGATTTATACCTCAAATATGCACATTTTCGAACAAAACATAAATTTATTGTATAACATGTTATAAGACTGTCATCTGATGAAGTTGTTTCTTGGTTAGTGACTAATTATATCTCTATTTGATCGGTTTTGTGATAGCTACCTATGCGGTAGAAAAATGGTGAAAATATGCGGTTGAGTCTTTTGCTATTGTGGTTAGCTAATAGAAATACATATTGTGTTTTCGCTGTAAAACATTTTAAAAATCGGAAATGATGGCTGGATTCACAATCTTTCATTTGCTGTATTGGACTTGTGATTTCATGAAATTGTTTTATAATATATCCCTGTCGCGTTAGGCTAGGCTATGCTAGTCAGCTTTTTTGATGAGGATGCTCCCGGATCCGGGATGGATAGCAATGAAAGGTTTTAAGGAGTCGGACACAAAGGATTTACTTCAGACACCCGACAAGGCCCAAATCCCCATGATTCGTATGAAGAAGAGACATAGATATTGGGGACGTAGGTTGGGGTGCCTTGTAAGGATCCGACGGCGAGTGAGTAATCCCCCGCTACCATCAGTCCTATTAGCCAATGTGAAATCATTGGATAACAAAATGGATGAGCTCCAATCAAGACTATCCTACCAAGGAGATATTAAAAATTGTAATATCATATGTTTCACAGAGTCGTGGCTGAACGACGACAAGGATAACATATAGCTGGCGGGGTTTTCGGTCCATCAGCAAGATAGAACAGCTGCCTCCGGTAAGACAAGGGGTGGTGGTCTGTGTCTATTTGTAAATAACAGGTGGTGTACGAAATCTAATATTAAGGAAGTCTCAAGGTTTTGCTCACCTGAGGTAGAGTATCTCATGATAATCTGTAGACCACACTATTTACCAAGAGTTTTCATCTATATTTTTCATAGCTCTCTATTTACCCCCACAAACCGATGCTGGCACTAAGACGGCACTCAACGAGCTGTATAATAGCAAACAAGAAAATGCTCATCCAGAGGCGGCGCTCCTAGTGGCCGGGACCTTTAACCTAATTTCTACCAGCATGCTAAATGTGAAACCAGAGGGGAAAAAAACTCTAGACCAACTTTACTCCACACACAGAGACGCGTACAAAGCTCTCCCTCGCCCTCCATTTGGCAAATCTGACCATAACTCTATCCTCCTTACAAGCAGAAACGAAGCAGGAAAAACCAGTGACTCACTCGATAAGGAAGTGGTCAGATGATGCAGAGGCTAAGCAGGACTGTTTTGATAGAACAGACTAGAATATGTTCTGGGATTCTTCCAATGACATTGAGGAGTACACCACATCAGTCACTGGCTTCATCAATCGATGACGTAGTCCCCACAGTCACCGAATGTACAGTACAAACCAGAAGCTAAAGCTAAAGGCTAGAGCTGCCGCTTTCAAGAAGCGGGACTCTAACCCGGACGCTTAAAAGAAATCCCGCTAAGCCTTCCGACAAACCATCAAACAGGCAAAGCGTCAATACAGGACTAAGATTGAATCGTACTACACCGGCTCCAACGCTGCCGGATGTGGCCGGGCTTGCAAACTATTACGGACTACAAAGGGGAAAACAGCCGCGAGCTGCCCAATTATTTTTAACCTCTCCCTGACTGAGTCTGTAATAACTACAAATTTCAAGCAGACCATCATAGTCCCTGTGCCCAAGAACACCAAGGTAATCTGCCTAAATGACTACCGCACCGTAGCACGCACGTCTGTAGCCATGAAGTGCTTTGAAAGGCTGGTTTTGGCTGACATCAACACCATCATCCCTAGAAAATTCAGAAACTCCTTCAGGAGAAACCTTCATGTGAAATATTCACATGGGTTTGTGTAGCGGCTCAAAACACTTATTTGTTTTATTTGCCAGCCGTCTTGAAAAGGGGGAATGATTTGTTATCTTGTATTTATCCAATAAGTTAGTTTTTTCTTGTCGCTGTTCAAATGAGTAATCCTGAAGTAAGACAGTACTGGAGCAATCCAATTTGTTCACATCTGTGCAGCTGAACAGATATCCTCTGCGATAAAACTGTTTGCTAGGGATCAGAAAAACCTCTGATACGGGCAAAATTGCATACACAGCTTCTTTCTCAAAGGATAACTGAGAGGGCAACTTGTGCTTGTTTGCTGACATATAGTACCATGGCTAACTATACATGTGAAGAAGGCTATTTAAGCCCAACAGAAGTGCATGAAATGCATAGATATAACTACTAGACTGTAGGGCAGAGTTGCACTTTGCATCACTACCCATTCCTGGAATAGTTTTGAAGTTTCAATTGAATCACACCACACAAGGTCAGCCAGTGGCTACATGTAGGTTATCCAGCCTTTCACGTTACTCCTAAAATGATATGATGGAATGGAAATCCTAGCCAATACTACAAAAATATATTAAACATCTAACAACATATTTCACCAAAAATGTATCACTGAATCATATATCAGTGATTGATATCAACACATTCATACACTATATATACAAAAGTATGTGGACACCCCTTCAAATTAGTGGATTCGGCTATTTCAGCCACACCTGTTGCTGACAAGTGTATAAAATCAAACACACAGCCATGCAATCTACATAGACAAACAATGGCAGTAGAATGGCCTTACTGAAGAGCTCAGTGTCTTTCAAAGTGGCACTGTCATAGGATGCCACCTTTCCAACATTCGCCACATTTCTGCCCTGGTAGAGCTGCCTGGGTCAACTGTAAGTGATGTTTTTGTGAAGTAGAAATGTCTAGGAGCAACAATGGCTCAGCCGTAAAGATCACCATGCGCAATGCCAAGCGTCGGCTGGAGTGGTATAAAGCTCGCCGCCATTGGAATCTGGAGCAGTGGAAACGCATTCTCTGGACTGACAAATCAGGCTTCACCATCTGGCAGTCCGACGGACAAATCTGGGTTTGGCGGATGCCAGGCAACGCTACCTGCCCGATTACATAGTGCCAACTGTAAAGTTTGGTAGAGGGGGAATAATGGTCTGGGGCTGTTTTTCATGGTTCAGGCAAGGCTCCTTAGTTCCAGTGAAGGGAAATCTTAACGCTACAGAATACAATGACATTCTAGACTCTTCTGTGCTTCCAACTTTGTGGCAACAGTTTGGGGAAGGCCCTTTCCTGTTTCAGCATGACAATGCCCCTGTGCACAAAGCGAGGTCCATACAGAAATGGTTTGTCGAGATTGGTGTGGAAGAACTTGACTGGCCTACACAGAGCCCTGACCTTAACCCCACCAAACACCTTTGGGATGAATTGGAACACAGACTGCGGGCCAGGCCTATTAGCCCAACATCAGTGGCCGACCTCACTAATGCTCTTGTGGCTGAATGGAAGCAAGTCCCCGCAGCAATGTTCCAACATCTATTGGTGTTGGAACATCTATATTAATGCTCATTATTTTGGAATGAGATGTTCGACGAGAAGGTGTCCACATACTTTTGGTCATGTAGTGTAGCATACACACAATATTCAACTAGAATGTAAAATTGCTAAATTAATCACACAAATAAAATAATCCCACTGGGATTGATAAACATACATATTTAATCAAGTTTAATTTCAGTAACACATTCTTGATTCTTGATTTTCTTCAGAAGACAGCACTAAAACAGCATTGTGACTCAAACAATGACAACATTTCTTAAATGAAAAACAGATTTGCCTTGAATACTCCGTCAACAATAGAACTGTAAATGACTGGAAATTGTCAACAGCTGCACAATTTCTTTAAAGTCCCTGCAAAAATTCACGACAACAAAACCACAAAGCCTCAATCTGTATAGATCAAATCTACTATTTTCACTTCAACATACATTGATAATCCTTCCTATTCTAATGTGCACGATTCTATGTAGAACAAAGTGATTGCATTAACAGGGGAGATAGATCATCTGTACATTGTAAAAGTAAACAAAAAAACGTATAAATAAACACCTAACAGGATAATGCAGCTTTTCATTGACTCCGATGCGTGACCGATCGCTGATTTGAGTTTAGGAGATGGACGTGCAAACAAAGCCGGAGACCCATTGCAATTACAGCCAACAGCATCCCTTATAATCCTGAGGCCATTATGGAACTGTCTGTCCACAGTGAGAGAAGGCTTATTAGATTGTTAAAGGGGGGGAAGCGACTTGGAGAGCATGAGGAAAAATTAATAATAGAGCCATCTCATCCCTCCCCCCTCTGGTTTAAAGCCCCAGAGATAAGCTAGGCCCTAGCAACATTATTGAGATTAGCATCGACAACAAAAGGCTCTCCACATTACTCTTCACATGGACTTCTTTGCATCAATCAACGAGTTCTCAGAGGGGGATGGAATAGGTTGACGAGAGTGGAGAGTGAGTGCACGTTTGCGGTTGTAACAAAGCACACCTTGGGGGAAAACAACACACACACACCGACCCACCCACCCAACCACCCAGAGATAGCATCAACATAGACAGAAACTGATCTGTGACAATTTCACTGGGGCTGGGACAATACCAGTATCGCAATATTTTTCCATGGCAAAAAAAGAAAACATGAAGCAGACCAAACTCGTTGGTAATTTAAAAACAAGCTGCATGTAAAATATTGGGTGACATAGCTTGGAAAAGTAACAAATGTGACTGGATGACAACATAATGATGTTTGTTTCCAACATTAGGACTGTTTTCCTAAAGATGTTAAGTTGTCAAGAAATATGTTTTGTTTCCTTGTCATGATAATAATGAGCAGTGGCATAAAGTACTTAAGTAAAAATACTTTTAAGTACTACTTAAGTCGTTTTTTTTTTGGTATCTGTACTTTACTTTACTATTGATATTTTTTACAACTTTTACTTTTACTCCACTACATTCCTAAATAAAATAATGTACTTTTTACTCCTTACATTTTACCTGGCACCCAAAAGTACTCATTACATTTTGAATGCTTAGCAGGACAAAATTGTCTAATTCACGCACTTATCAAGAGAACATACTTGGTCATCCCTACTGCCTCTGATCTGGCAGACTCACTAAACACAAATGCTTCATTTCTAAATTGTGTCTGAGTGTTGAACTGTGCCCCTGACTATCCGTACAGCAGCAGGAAAAATAGAACGAGACAATCATTTGTGCCAGGTGTGATATCCCTCTTAAATAGCTCGGGCAAATGTTCCCATTGACCCCGTAAGGCCAGCAGGCTAGTCTTTTTTTCTTTTTTAAATTTTAAATTTTAAATTTTATTTTATTTATTGGTGCGTGACTGTTATTGAAAGTTGTATTGTCAATCCTGTTTTGTATTTAACGCCACTTTAAATGTGTACATGACACTGCAACAAAATTTCCCCATGGGGACAATAAAGTAAGTAAGTAAGTAAGTACATTTAAAAAACAAGAAAATTGTGTCGTCTGGTTTGCTAAAAATAAGACATTTTAAATGATTTATACTTTTTCTTTTGATACTTAAGTACATTTAAAACCAAATACTTTTAGACTTTTACTCAAGTAGTATTTTACTGGCCGACTTTCACTTTTACTTGAGTCATTTTCTTTTAAGGTATCTTTACTTTTACTCAAGTATGAAAATTGGGTACTTTTTCCACCACTGCTAATGAGTGTCGCGATACTGGTATTGTCCCGGCACTAAATGTAACCCCTTCTTCAACCAAATAACCATATACAGTGGGGTCTGAAATTATTGGATCCCTTGATAAAGATTAAGCAAAAAAGACTGCATAAAATAAATAATACAAATACTGAGCTTTTTAAAATTGCTCAGCGAAAGAGATTTTGTTTAACAAGTAATGGTATTCATTTTTTTGGGGGGGGGGTAAAAAAATTATTGAATCCCCTGTTTTCAATACTCCAGCACCCTCCCATTGCAAGGATAACAACACTGAGCCTTTTTCTATGTTTTATGAGATTAGAAAACACATTGGGAGGGATCTTAGACCATTCCTCCATACAGAATCTTTCCAGATCCTTGATATGGTCAGATGACATGAAAATAGAGCTTTTTGGCCACACACTCCAATGGTGGGTTTGGCCTTTCAAAGAACAATGCATATACAAAATATGCATAATTAACCTTTTAGCCTAATACCTGGTTGCCTCTATCAGGAGGCTGAAACTTGGACGCAAGTGGATCTTCCAGCAAGACAATAACCTTAAGCACGCCAAGCAATAACCCCCGACCACAAAAGCAACATTTTGCAATAGCCATCTCAGTCTCCGGTCTTGAACCCTATGGAAAACCTGTGGTTTGAATTGAAGAGGATCTATTGAAAACCTGTGGCTTGAATTGAAGAGGGCAGTTCACAAGTGCTGACGAAGGATATCAAGGATCTGGAAAGATTCTGTATGGAGGAATGGTCTAAGATCTCTCCCAATGTGTTCTCCAATCTTATTTTTCTTTTTAAAGGTACAGTGTAGTTATTCTCGCGAGGGGAGGATGCTGGTGTATTATAAACGGGATCCAATCATTTTGAACAATGTGTTTTTAACTGATATAACAATTCCATATGCTATTTGAATTCTCGGTGGAAATCGAACAACACTCTATTTAAGCATTTAAAGTCAATTACTCTCAATTCATCCAATTTCTGCCAGTATTAATTTCCAAAGATAACAGATCCACCTATGTGAATAACTGCAGTTGATTTGAACTTAATAGACAGGCCTCAAAGAACGCTAATCCTTTATCATACAATATATCAGGGATGGACATAATTTGGTTTTGCATCAGCAGTTTATCTCTTGTTATGCCACTCACTGATAGTCAGTCAATTAGCCCATGTCAGCAAAAAATGTTTTTGATTGGTAAGTTAGTTTTGCGGTCAGCTCTCTAAACTTTTATCATGGTCGAATTACCGGCTGGGAGGCCTCCATTGATTCTGTTAGTCAGTCTAACTTTTCTCACTTAGTCAGTCTCACTCATATTAAAAACTACAAACATTTCTCTCCACCCTATTGCAAATGAATTGTTTGTGGCCACCACCCCCATCAAAGTTGCCCTCCCTGTCATATATTATATACAGTATATCACAACACTTAACAATGTTTTATTGTTACACTTTTTAAGCTATACTGTTTAATGAGTACTTGACATTCTACTGTATGTGTTTTAATGAGTACTTGACATTCTACTGTATGTGTTTTAATGAGTACTTGACATTCACTGTATGTGTTTTAATTAGTACTTGACATTCCTACTGGTTATGTGTTTTAATGAGTACTTGACATTCTACTGTATGTGTTTTAATGATGTATTGCAATTCTTACTGTATGTGTTTTAATGAGTACTTGACATTTACTGTATGTGTTTTAATGAGTACTTGACATTCTACTGTATGTGTTTTAATGAGTACTTGACATTCTACTGTATGTGTTTTAATGAGTACTTGACATTCTACTGTATGTGTTTAATGAGTACTTGACATTCTACTGTATGTGTTTAATGAGTACTTGCATTCTACTGTATGTGTTTAATGAGTACTTGAATTCACTATTATGTGTTTTAATGAGTACTTGACATTCTACTGAATGTGTTTTAATGAGTACTTGACATTCTACTGTATGTGTTTTAATGAGTACTTGACATTCTACTGTATGTGTTTTAATGAGTACTTGACATTCTACTGTATGTGTTTTTAATGAGTACTTGAATTCTACTGTATGTGTTTTAATGAGTACTTGACATTCTACTGTATGTGTTTTAAATAGTACTTGACATTCTACTGTATGTGTTTTAATGAGTACTTGACATTCTACTGTATGTGTTTTAATGAGTACTGACATTCTACTGTATGTGTTTAATGAGTACTTGACATTCTACTGTATGTGTTTAATGATACTTGACATTCTACTGTATGTGTTTTAATGAGTACTTGACATTCTACTGTATAGTGTTTTAATGAGTACTTGACATTCTACTGTATGTGTTTTAATGAGTACTTGACATTCTACTGTATGTTTTAATGAGTACTTGACATTCTACTGTAGTGTTTAATGAGTACTTGACATTCTAGCTGTATGTGTTTTAATGAGTACTTGACATTTACTGTATGTGTTTTAATGAGTATTGACATTTTACTGTATAGTGTTTTTAATGAGTACTTGACATTCTACTGTATGTGTTTAATGAGTACTTGACATTCTACTGTATGTGTTTTAATGAGTACTTGACATTCTACTGTATGTGTTTAATGAGTACTTGACATTCTACTGTATGTGTTTTAATGAGTACTTGACATTCTACTGTATGTGTTTAATGAGTACTTGACATTCTACTGTATGTGTTTTAATGAGTACTTGACATTCTACTGTATGTGTTTAATGAGTACTTGACATTCTACTGGAGTGTTTTAATGAGTACTTGACATTCTACTGTATGTGTTTAATGAGTACTTGACATTCTACTGTATGTGTTTAATGAGTACTTGACATTCTACTGTATGGTGTTTAATGAGTACTTGACATTCTACTGTATGTGTTTTAATGAGTACTTGACATTCTACTGTATGTGTTTTAATGAGTACTTGACATTCTACTGTATGTGTTTTAATGAGTACTTGACATTCTACTGTATGTGTTTAATGAGTACTTGACATTCTACTGTATGTGTTTTAATGATACTTGACATTCTACTGTATGTGTTTAATTAAGTACTTGACATTCTACTGTAGATGTGTTTTAATGAGTACTTGACATTTCTACTGTTATGTGTTTTAATGAAGTACTCTGACATTCTACTGTATGTGGTTTAATGAGTACTTGACATTCTACTGTATGTGTTTTAATGAGTACTTGACATTCTACTGTATGTGTTTTAATGAGTTGGTGTGAATTCAGAACAGCAAGCATCGCTCCATCTTGAATCAACAGTCACAGCCGTTCCCAGATGAACAACTATCCATAAATCACCAAAAAACGACATAATATCCTCAAGTCAGTCTTGAACGGCCATCTCTTATGCAGGGGTATCTGTTTTATCAAGCTAAAAGTTGAGGTGGACATTGCCCTTCTGTTCCAAACTGCCATTGAATTCCTATATGAGTTCCAGCCATATGCCCTTTAAAGCTCAAGTGGCCGTTTATTATGCACCCTAAATATTAACAACCATAGCCTCACCCAATTACCATCTGTCCCCAGAATCAAAGTGACAGAACACACTTTCACTTCAGTTTTTGGGAAAGAGAGGTTGTCTTTGATGTCTTATAGTCGTGCCCTTTTCTCTAGAAACACATTATGAGAAATATCTCAACAATTTATGTCAATAGATCACTAGCTAAAGCTACAATGCAGATTCCACCCATCTCTCCGTAAAGGGGCATCATAGCTTTGTTTGTGCTGACAATGTCGAGTTCAGTGTTTTCTTTTGTTATGTCCTTGCCAAAGCAACATACAGTATGTCATTTTAAATCAGACAGACTGTACTGTACTCTGTCCTTAATAATGACCACAAGGTTGCCATGGAAATCTCTGAAGATAAACAGAGCAAATAGAGTGTAGAAATGGAAATGCACACCTAGTATAAAATAACAGCGATGAGGAGGCTTGTTCAGGCGTGGAACCTGTCCAAGGATGTGTCTCAAATTACTATTGCCTGTATAGTGCACTACATTTGTTATCTATGTGGCTCTGATGAAAAACGGTGAACTTTAAAGGGAATAGTAAGGTTTCTTTATAAGACACCCTCCCTTAGCAATGGGGTGAAATAAAGTATGGATAGCTGTATGTATAAGACATGACGAATAATAGATCACTAAAGTGAAAGCATAATATGTTTATGATATTCCGAAACCAAACATGGTCCTGCTAAACGCTAAACTGCGTCAACAATATCTTACTCAGTCAGTTGAAATGGTCCTTCAGATACTATTACACAAATCTGATCTGAAGTCTGTCCTATGATTAATGCCATGGTTTGCCTTGTTGTATGCTCTGTATTTCCCTAGTCCATTCTGCTTGAGCTGGCTAAGGGGAACAGGGTTGTCTGTAGCTTTAGCTCATTTCTGGCCCTGTGGTTCGCAGTAAATTAATATCAATGCATTATAGGATGACATTCCACTTATAATGAGATTTCCGAGTGCTAATGATTTCATAATAAACCATTGACCATTATTCATGTTTGTCAACACATCTAATTTTGATATGCAATCATTGCCAGATGGAATGGCCCCTAATAGGTTTCAAAGCGTTGATTATGACTTTTGTCTGCATAAACCAATTAGGAGCCTGCTGACACACTTGATAAGGAGTGGTTATATTGAAAATAATGAGAGTGCACTGGAGACTTAGCTACTACTGTATAGCAGAGAGAAGAAGACAAAACATTCTCCTAGCAGGATAGAGGCACATTCACACACAGGCATACAGTAAACTCACTTCAAGCGATTTATACCCTGGTTCTTTCATAACCTCACTATTTAGATGTCATATTTTTGCAGGGCAGACTAGGACACTGGAAAATTGTGCAGTTAAGAGTTAGGTACAACATTACCTGGAAATGAAACCAGTAACTCTGAAGCAGTTTGGCATTTATTGATATGACTCATATACTGGAGGTAGCTCTGCACTAATGGTCACTAGCTGGTCATAAAATCTGATTTTAAACCTAACCTTAACCACACTGCTAACCCTAATGCCTATACCTAACCTTAAATAAAGACCAAAAAAGCACATTTTCTTTTCATGAATCTTTACGATAATAGCCCATTTTTACTTTGCAGCTAGCCCATCTAGCGGACACCGCTCAATTCTTCCTCCAGGGCAAGACTCATGACAATAAATGTCAGCCTGTAACTCTGAATCCACTTTGTAGCACTATTACATCACAAGTTGCTGTTTCACATAACCTCTGACGAACCAAGTCAAAAATGTGAGCCAAACAGTTTAGATATTTAATAACCAATGTACGTACAATAAAATCCACCGTTTCTGAAAAGATTCCTCTCATTTAGAAGTCTGGCCTCGACTCAATGCTCTGGGCATCAAAAACAATAGCACATGCAAGTGTACAGAAAATGTCATTCCTAGACAAGAAATCAACTGTCTGTAAGGGAGCCTTGTTAATCATACTGTACATCTCACCATGTTAATTGGAAACGTACACACGTATGCTGTCAAAGCCTGTCAACGCAGTTATCAATATTTGTTGGCTTAATATTGGCTAATATAAGGCTTAATGATGTAAGTACTGTGTATAGTATAGATTAAGATAATCATGAATTGTGAATCAATTATGTCTATCACAGCTTTTCATCAAGAGCTATTGTATGGATCTCTGTTGTCATTCTATTGTATGGATCTCTGTTGTCATTCTATTGTATGGATCTCTGTTGTCATTGGTAGAAGCATTCCCAATTATTATACCTCACTACGCACTATTCTGTCACTTCATTACCATACCATGACTAAACAAGTCAAATCTTGGATCTGTTGTCATAAATAAAAATCATAAGACTTTTTTCAAATGACAGAAAAATACCTACCAGCTATATATTTGTCAGCTCTTGTTTAATGAATTTTACTACACTCATTCTAATGCATTAGATTGACTTGTAATTTCCCCACCTGTCCAATTTGTGGGATATTTTCAAAAGCCTTGTAAAGCGAAATTGCTCTCTCAATTATCCTCCTCCTTATTTCATTAATAATAGGCCTACATTATGAGAACTGGTCACCAGTTCAATGACTTTTATTATATCCTAATGGACAAACCTTTTCCATAGAGGTCAGAGGCACATATTGTGAGGGAAATGATATTGTTACAGCTAGTGGATAATTGGAGACCTGAGTTGTATTCAGTAGGAACTAGACAGGAGAAAACATTTTGAAATGGGGAGTGAAATGGGGATATAATACCTGAACGTGTCCAGTAAGAAAACAGGCATTGGATGGGGCACATAAATGGTGAGCCCTACTGAACACCAGATGGTTACTGAATTGGTTTCGCTACACACTTTAGCCCACTACTTCACTGTATCTGTGAAGCTGTGCTAGTTGATAACCGAACCAATTAAAACAATCTCGGAGCAGAAACCAATCTGTACCACATCATACAATAAGACTGCAGTAAAAACAGTGTAATTGGTCAATGATTTCAGGGGTCATATGGTTCGGTACCACTTACTAATTGAGCTTCCCTCTTGAATATTACAGTATATTGTATTATGAATGAGGCAATAAAGCTTAATACTATTTTTTGAACGACCAATGCATTAAGTAGGCCATTACTCTTCAAAATATTTCTTCCTAGCAGCGTTAACTACAGAATCAGAGCATATTCTGATACTTCTTTTAACAGCGATATGACAGGGAAATTCACAGAACATTGTTTTTGCCTTTCAGAAGAAGGAAATTACTTATCAAGAGCCAATTTAGGGAATGACATCCGGATATTAAGGGACATTACTGCGCATAGAGAGAAAACTGAATCATGTTGATTGTGTATCGAGCAACCATTATAAAATGCCAATATAAAGCAGCTATGCTCTAGTCTTGCTCACTCAATGTCATCTCGCACTGGGATGGGGCGGAATCCACCCCAATCAGCTTGCGGATAAGTAACGGGTCACCATGGTTATGCGGTTATGCCTGACTTATCATCACATGCCTCCCTGAACCGTCTTCTGCATCCTGATCTTTAACGAGGATCTGGGAGATGAATCGCCTCAGCTCTTTACAGTACAAATATATCTTCATTAGGACAGTCATCGCCCAGACAGGGTCTAATTACTGAGAGGTTTTGATTACTGACTGCCAATCAATTACTCTGATATAATTCCTCACCCCTGAGATGGGCTGGAGTGATTACTGCTTCATTGGGTATCGGTCTTTCTGTCTGTCTGAAGTTGTTGTCTGGGGGTTTTGAGACAAAGATACATACCTGTCAGAGCTAAAGACTAGTGGCAGAGCCGATCCATTCCCTGGCTGGCTTTTCGTTCTCTTCCATATCTGATCAGAGCATTTGAAATCATCCTTTGTACCAGAACTAAGAGACGTCGATAAGATTTACACACATTTACACACAGAGTGGCTGGCTTGACTTTGCGAATTGTGGGCAGATAGTTAAGCATGGAGTGTCAGCACTGAGGAATAATGCCTCTGAGGTATATTGCTATACCTGGCACAAGCAATAGCTACATATAATAGGTAATATTACTTGAACTGCTTGTTCAATTTAAAAGTTGTTGATTACAATCAATAGGTCCCCAGGCAATGTTTTTTCATGAGCATTATCAAATCACACAACTGCCAAACATTTAGAATAATCCGATAAAGCCATTAGCCTATAGAAAAAGAAATGCATGAAAAACCTACCTCTATAAAAACCGATAACTATTGTGCATATCATTGTGAATATCAAGATGTATTATTTCACTACAGTCTACCTTTCCTAAAATCAAGGTGGAAAACCCTTTTTGAATTGACCTAGTTTTGGCACCCATCACGTAACAAGGCACACTCGATTTCATCACTTGTGGCAATAGCATGTTATTCTTGTCAAGAACATGCCCACCCTTATCGACTATAGAGTTGAGCCGCAGACATCATAGACGAGAGCTACACGGCAGGATGTGAAATGCCTGGGGTGGTGTTGCATCAGCCCTCTAATTGTACCTGATGATAATTAATAATGATCCTACCGGGAAGGCGTTCCTGAGCTCCCTCTCGACAGGAATGGTCGTGGAGTGTGACAATGCTCCATGCTGAGATAAGAAATCACACATCCAAGTTTGGAAATGAGAAGATGAGAGGGAACAGGGAAGTGATACAAACTGGGAATACATGTCCTGTTCAGGCTTCATCAGGTATGCGACTGGTTTAATAATGTGAGGATAGAGTGATTGTGCATGAAACACAGTGTAGCATGGCTAGTGTAGCATGGCTCGCTAATGATGTGGGAGGCTGATGTGAGATGGGAGAGGTAGGTAATGTGGGAGAAGTTTGGCGGGTATAGTGCTCTGGAGAGAGCCACAAGCCATTAGCCATGGCATAGGGGACCAAAGAGAGACAGTGTATTGAACTGTTCATTAGTGTTTTTTTCTCAGGAAACATACAGGAATAGGAGCTTCCGATGTAGATTCTCCTGAGGGTGGCCAACAGCCAAGTAACGCAGGACACTTATTTTTATTGTATTTTTATTTAACCTTTATTTTATCACGGAGTCATACTGAGACCAAGGTCTCTTTTACAGATGAGCCCTGAATATTGAACAAAACTACGGTGGGGGAGTCAGGTTGATGGTGAAAACACAGAGCTGACTTCCATTACAAAAGGTGTAAAACCCACGCACAAATATTTAGGCCTACTCTTCCAATGACTGTAGGGCTGACCTGAACCGTTCTGCATGGCACAGATATTTTCTTTTCACATTGTTCTTTTACTGCAGCCAATACAGCTCTGCTTGGCTTGGCTCGATTTGGCCTTAGAGTGAATCGGACATAATAGTGATGTTCTCAAAACATGTCAGTATGATGTTTACTCTAAGTGAGAGATTAAGCCAAACAGATCATTGATGTCAGGATCTATAACGGATGCTAGATGACTAAATCTTTTTAAAGCTAATATCTCAATGACACATTTGGGGCACTTGATTTGCCTGGTGCTTAAATGCACTGGTACACTCAAACACATGATTGAAGTGAGGATCCCTGAAAAAACTAATAGGCATAAAAAAGAGACATATGATACTTCTGAAGCCAGCTGACAGACGAAATTTATCGACGTCCTGATTTGCTGCTTTGAATCACAATTTCCCTATTTAGCGCCAGCCTTGACGGAATGAAACATTTAAACATTCGACTGGCAGCAATTCCCCCAGCGTGGTAGACTGCAGCATCTCACCTAAGTGACTGTATCCTGGGCATTTTACAAAAGTATGACAACCACTCAGCGTGTTCCCTTTTCACCTGTCTCTCTGGCGGCCTTGGGAAGCCCTGTCATCCACAGAGGGGTACGAGGACACCTGTCAGAAGGGCCACAGCAATAAAGAAAGCCTTTACTTAGCGGGGACATGGCAAAATGGAAATACCACGGCGGCTGACGAACACCTCCACCTGACGCCACACACCACACCGTCCTATCTGTAATCACAGCGTGTTGTCGCCACTGAAATACTGAAATTCACAGGTCTATCAAGTCCAAGGGTGTAAATCAACAGACTTGTTGCTAAAAGTAGTGCAGGAGAACATTTTCCACTTCCCTGTAGCCTAATCTATGGTGATAGGGAACATCTTATGAATGTTGACAGGAATATGTGTTAGTTTCATCACTTGTGAGGTTGGATAAAGTTTGAAACCGGCAGCCCCACCACTGCCAATGCTGGGGAAGGGGACGCAACACGTGATCAAACCTCTATTATCTATTTCCTCCTATTCCTCAAAAACAGAACCTTTTCAATGAAAGGGTTGTTTTAAATTTAATTGAATACTTTAAAAACCCTTCTTCCCTCCTCCGTTCCTTGTGGTAATTACTCATCTGTATGTAAGTGGATAAGTGAAAACAAAACATCCATCATATTACTTTCACTAATCAAACCTTGTCAGATCTGTAACATTCAAAGAGAGGCTTCCTTCATACTGAGCCCCACATCTTCAACTACCGTGCTACAGCTGTTCCTGTAGCCTATGTGTTTTTGCTATTTATAGATAATGGCCCAACCATCATTGCTAAATACATTCTGAGCAGGAAACTATAGCGGACGACCGGACGCTACACGTTTCACAGTGGCAGTGTTCTTAGTCATGAGCTGGAGGATTAATCATTGTCTGCTGACAACCCTGCATTGAGCTCTACAACCCATCTGACACAGTCCTGACACACAGACTTCCCTTAACTCTCTGGGTCACTCTGCTACATAGATGGGGTTAGTGAACACGCAAGCATGCGCACACACACGTAATCAGGCACACACGTATGCTCGCATACAAACATACATACACATGATAAGACACGCACTCTACACACACGTACACATGGGTTTTGTATTGTAAATATGTGAAATTGGAGTAGTGGCCTGAGGAAACACAATGTTTTGGGTAAAGTGTTTTGAAATGTAATGTCCTGTAATATTTTGAACTGTATATACCTTTCTTAATGTTGCTGGACCCCAGGAGGAGTAGCTGCTGCCTTGGCAGCATCTAATGGGGATCCTTGATAAATACAAACACACACACTCTACAGCCCCCCACTGTGCGATTACATCTCTAAAGATACTTAGGCAGTCTTCACTGTAGATAACACAGACAGTAACATGAAGATCATATATTTTTGACATACAGTACCAGTCAAAAGTTAGAACACACCTACTCTTTATTTTGACTATTTTCTACATTGATAGAATAATAGCGAAGACATCAAAACTATGAAATAACACATATGGAATCATGTAGTAACCAAAAAAGTGTTAAATAAATCAAAATATATTTAATATTTGAGATTCTTCAAAGTAGCCACCCTTTGCCTTGATGACAGCTTTGCACAGTCTTGGCATTATCTCAACCAGCTTCACCTGGAATGCTTTTCCAACAGTCTTGAAGGAGTTCCCACACATGATGGGCACTTGTTGGCTGCTTTTCCTTCACTCTGCGGTCGAACTCATCCCAATCCATCTCAGTTGGGTTGAGTTTGGGTGATTGTGGAGGCCAGGTCATCTGATGCAGCACTCCATCAATCTCCTTCTTGGTCAAATAGCCCTTACACAGGCTGGAGGTGGGTTTTGGGTCATTGTCCTGTTGAAAAACAAATGATAGTCCCACTAAGCGCAAACCAGTTGGGATGGTGTATCACTGTAGAATGCTGTGGTAGCCCTGCTGGTTAAGTGTGCCTTGAATTCTAAATAAATTATAGACAGTGTCACCAGCAAAGCACCCCCACACATTCTCCTCCATGCGTCACAATGGGAACCACACATGCGGAGATCATCCATTCACCTAGTCTGCGTCTCACAAAGACACAGCGGTTGGAACCAAAAATCTAAAATTTGGACTCATCAGACCAAATGACAGATTTTCAATGGTCTAATTTCCATTGCTCGTGTTTCTTGGTGCAAGCAAGTATATTCTTCTTATTGGTGCCCTTTACTAGTGGTTTCTTTACAGCAATTTTACCATGAAGGCCTGATTCACGCAGTCTCCATTGAAAAGTTGATGTTGAGATGTGTCTGTTACGTGAACTCTGTGAAGCATTTATTTGGGCTGAAATTTCTGAGGCTGGTAACTCTAATGAACTTATCCTCTGTAGCAGAGATAACTCTGGGTCTTTCCTGTGGCGGTCCTCATGAGAGCAAGTTTCATCATAGTTCTTTATGGTTTTTGCAACTACACTTGAAGAAACGTTCAAGTTCTTGAAATTTTCCAGATTTACTGACCTTCATGTCTTAAAGTAATGATGGACTGTTGTTTCTCTTTGCTTATTTGAGCTGTTCTTGCCATAAAATGGACTTGGTATTTTACCAAATAGGGCTATCTTCTGTTTCCCACCCCTACACAACTGATTGGCTAAAACGCAATAAGAAGGAAATTCACTTTTAAGAAGGCACACCTGTTAATAGAAATGCATTCCAGGTGACTACCTCATGAAGCTGGTTGAGAGAATGCCAAGAGTGTGCAAAGCTGTCATCAAGGTAAAGGGTGGCTACTTTGAAGAATCTCAAATATAAAATATATTTTGATTTGTTTAACACTTTTTTGGTTAATTCCATATGTGTTATTTCATAGTTGTGATATCTTCATTATTATTCTACAATGTAGGTGTGTCCAAACTTTTGACTGGTACTGTATGTGCATAATGTTGATCTACGTAAACCTGTCCCTAGTTTTAAATATCTTTGTAGAAAGAGATAGTGTGCGCTAAGTCCTAGCGGGGGTTATTGGATAGGAACAACTTAATAAAACTACATTTTACAAGCTAAGCATGTCTTCTCAAAGGAATGTATTTGTGAATATTTGTTATTGTACAGTCGTGGTCAAAAGTTTTGAGAATGACACAAATATTAATTTCCACAAAGTTTGCTGCTTCAGTGTCTTTAGATATTTTTGCCAGATGTTACTATGGAATACTAAATTATAATTACAAGCATTTCATAAGTGTCAAAGGCATTTATTGACAATTACATGAAGTTGGTGCAAAGAGTCAATATTTGCAGTGCTGACCCTTCCGTTTCAAGACCTCTGCAATCCGCCCTGGCATGCTGTCAATTAACTTCTGGCCCACATCCTGACTGATGGCAGCCCCTTCTTACATAATCAATGCTTGGAGTTTGTCAGAATTTGTAGGTTTTTGTTTGTCCACCCGCCTCTTGAGGATTGACCACAAGTTCTCAATGGGATTAAGGTCTGGGGAGTTTCCTGGCCATGGACCCAAAATATCGATGTTTTGTTGCCTGAGCCACTTAGTTATCACTTCTGCCTTATGGCAAGGTGCTCCATCTTGCTGGAAAAGGCATTGTTCGTCACCAAACTGTTCCTGGATGGTTGGGAGAAGTTGCTCTCGGAGGATGTGTTGGTACCATTCTTTATTCATGGCTGTGTTCTTAGGCAAAATTGTGAGTGAGCCACTCCCTTGGCTGAGAAGCAACCCCACACATGAATGGTCTCWGGATGCTTTACTGTTGGCATGACACAGGACTGATGGTAGCRCTCACCTTGTCTTCTCYGGACAAGCTTTTTTCCGGRTGMCCCAAACAATCRGAAAGGGGATTCATCAGAGAAAATGACTTTACCCCAGTCCTCAGCAGTCCAATYCCTGTACCTTTTGCAGAATATCAGTYTGTCCCTGATGTYTTTCCTGGAGAGAAGTGGCTTCTTTGCTGCCCTTCTTGRCACCAGGCCATCCTCCAAAAGTCTTCGCCTCACTGTGCATGTAGATGCACTCACACCTGCCTGCTGCCATTCCTGAGCAAGCTCTGTACTGGTGGTGCCCCAATCCGAAAGCTGAATCAACTTTAGGAGACGGTCCTGGCGCTTGCTGGACTTTCTTGGGCGTCCTGAAGCCTTCTTCACAACAATTGAACCGCTCTCCTTGAAGTTCTTGATGATCCGATAAATGGTTGATTTAGGTGCAATCTTACTGGCAGCAATATCCTTGCCTGTGAAGCCCTTTTTTTGTGCAAAGCAATGATGATGGCACATGTTTCCTTGCAGGTAACCATGGTTGACAGAGGAAGAACAATGATTCCAAGCATCACCCTCCTTTTGAAGCTTGCAGTCTGTTATTCGAACTCAATCAGCATGACAGAGTGATCTACAGCCTTGTCCTCGTCAACACTCACACCTGTGTTAACGAGAGAATCACTGACATGATGTCAGCTGGTCCTTTGTGGCAGGGCTGAAATGCAGTGGAAATGTTTTTTGGGGGATTCAGTTCATTTGCATGGCAAAGAGGGACTTTGAAATTAATTGCAATTCAACTGATCACTCTGCATAACATTCTGGAGTATATGCAAATTGCCATCATACAAACTGAGGCAGCAGACATTGTGAAAATTAATATTTGTGTCATTCTCAAAACTTTTGGCCACGACTGTACGTACAGTTGAAGTCGGAAGTTTACATACACTTAGGTTGGAGTCATTAAAACTCGTTTTTCAACCACTCCACAGATTTCTTGTTAACAAACTATAGTTTTGGCAAGTCGGTTAAGACATATACTTTGTGCATGACACAAGTCATTTTTCCAACAATTGTTTACTGACAGATTATTTCACTTATAATTCACTGTATCACAATTCCAGTGGGTCAGAAGTTTACATACACTAAGTTGACAGTGCCTTAAACAGCTTGGAAAATTACAGAAAATTATGTCATGGCTTTAGAGGCTTCTGATAGGCTAATTAACATCATTTGAGTAAATTGGAAGTGTACCTGTGGATGTATGTCAAGGCCTACATTCAAACTCAGTGCCTCTTTGCTTGACATCATGGGAAAATCAAAAGAAATCAGCCAAGACCTCAGAAACATTTTTTGACCTCCACAAGTCTGGTTCATCGAATTTCCAAAAGCCTGACGGTACCACGTTCATCTGTACAAACAATAGTACGCAAGTATAAACACCATGGGACCACGCAACCGTTATACCGCTCAGGAAGGAGACACGTTCTTTCTCCTAGAGATCAACGTATTTTGTTGCAAATCAATCCCAGAACAACAGCAAAGGACCTTGTGAAGATGCTGGAGGAAACAGGTACAAAAGTATCTATATGCACAGTAAAACGAGTCCTATATTGACATAACCTGAAAGGCTGCTCAGCAAGGAAGATGCCACTGCTCCAAAACCGCCATAAAAAAGCCAAACTACGGTTTGCAACTGCACATGGGGACAAAGATCGTACTTTTTGGAGAAATGTCCTCTGGTCTGATGAAACAAAAATAGAACTGTCCATAATGGCCATAATGACCATTGTTATGTTTGGAGGCTTTCAAGCCGAACAACACCATCCCAACCGTGAAGCACGGGGGTGGCAGCATCATGTTGTGGGGGTGCTTTGCGGCAGGAGAGACTGGCGAAAATAGATGGCATCATGAGGCAGGAAAATTATGTGGATATATTGAAGCAACATCTCAAGACATCAGTCAGGAAGTTAAAGCTTTTTCACAAATGGGTCTTCCAAATGGACAATGACGCCAAGCATACTTCCAAAGTTGTGGAAAAATGGCTTAAGGACAACAAAGTCAAGGTATTAGAGTGGCCATCACAAAGCCCTGACCTCAATCCTATAGAAAATTTGTCGGCAGAACTGAAAAGGTGTGTGCGATCAAGAAGGCCTACAAACCGGACTCAATTACACCAGCTCTGTCAGGAGGAATGGGCCAAAATTCACCCAATTTATTGTGGGAAACTTGTGGAAGGCTACCCGAAACGTTTGACCCATATTAAACAATTTAAAGGCAATGCTACCAAATACTAATTGAGTGTATGTAAACTTCTGACCCACTGGGAATGTGATGAAAGAAATAAAAGCTGAAATAAATCATTCTCTCTACTATTATTCTGACATCTCACATTCTTAAAATAAACTGGTGATCCTAACTGACTTAAAACAGGGATTTTTACTGGGATTAAATTTCAGGAATTTTGAAAAACTGAGTTTAAAAGTAGTTGGCTAAGGTGTATGTAAACTTCCGACTTCAACTGTATTTTGGCTTCATCAGTAGGCAATATTCTATGTCATGTTATGGTTAGTTTACATACCAGCGCAAACTACAGACAGTGCATCACTTGATTCAATGTTTTGTGAACTGCTTTGTAAAAAAATTTAACTGAGTGAATATTCCGATGTTCTCGGACTAATTCCACAACTAATGCTAATATGGATTTCCATAACAAACATACTTGCCAGAGCAATGTCAGAATCCAGGCATTGAGGCATAAAGAATTTAAACAACCTCAGTACTCTTGTATAAAGTATCTACACTGAAAACAAAAATACTGCAATTGCTTTTTATGGCTGGTCTCCTTAAGACAATATTTAACAGAATGTCTCCTGAAGGGGAGAAATGCAGACGTATAAGCCATTTATTCGGTGGTTATATAATAACACCAAGGTGACATATTTATTAATTATAAACTGGCTGGGTCGAGCCCTGAATGCTGATTGGCTGACAGCTGTGGTATATCAGACCGTATACCACGGATATGACAAAACATTTATTTTAAGTGCTCTAATTAAGTTGGTAACCAGTTTATAATAGCAGTAAGGCACCTCAGGTGTTTGTGGTATATGGCCAATACACCACGGTTAAATCCAGGCACTCCGCGTTGCGTTGTGTGTAAGAAGAGCCCTTAGACGTGGTATATTGGCCATATACAACACCCCCCCGTGCCTTATTGATTAATTAGGCAATATGAACAATAAAGACCAAAAAAGCTGTCATAATGAACACAACTTAAACCTTCTCAGAAGAAAATGATTTCCACCTCCCGATATATACACACACAATCCCCAAAAAACAACCTCCTTGCAGACACAGAAAAAGGTAGAGGAAAGAGAAAGAGAGAGAAACAAATATTGTCTGTTCTTTGGGATGCGTTTAGTTTAAAGAGTACATCTGCTTGGTCTTGCACTTGCTTTTGACCCACATCCTCACTGAGCAAAAAAAAGCAAAGAAAAATACATTTGCAGCCAAGAAAGTACTTCTTGGCTTGGCTTTCAAAGACATTGACAGAATGGGGACAGTTTAAATGTGATATATGGTGATAAAATCTTGCCTTGTCAGCAGAGCATAACAAAATGATATAAAAAATGGTCACACTTCTATTTCCACAATGCCCTAATTACAGGGAAATAAAAGCACAATTAGGTGGAAACCATGTGTCACTTTGCAGCTAAGTAGGTTGCTTTAAATTTTGATGAATAACACAAGGATAAACAAAAGCAGTCTGGTGGCAAGTCTGGAATGCCCCGGAAAACATTCTTGCAAAGCAAAGAATTAAGAAGAAAAAGCTTTTACTTTCCTATTTGCTTTCTGAGAGAACTGAATACACTATAACTATCACCTTGTAGAACAGGAGGACAGAAAAAAAAGATTTTCACACCTGACTCGGCAAAAGTATTTGGTTCCGCAGGATTTTTGTGACTAAAATACACATACAGTCGAAGAGATGATAAATTGAGTTACCGCAGTCTCACTCCTGTGCACATTGTAAAAGCAATATCATCATCGTATAACTTTCTGATTGCTCCTGATGTGTACAAAGACAAAAAATCACATCACTCCCCTATAAGTCTCCCTCTCGAAGACATGAGTTACAAGGCGGATTTACATTCACAAACATCATCACTAATACCATTTTAATGATCTACTCATTCTACTGTACCTGAGAATCAATACCGGCCTCGCATAATGCCACTTTATAAGCACTGAGAATACTATATTCATGAGTGACCACAGACGACTTCTAATAAAACAGTAAATGTCACATTTCAATAAAGATCCGTCTGGCAATCAGAACCATTGGTGAGCAGACTCTGATACCGTTAAGAGATTCTCTATAAGCAAAATGAATAACATTTGTATAGGAAGCTCACATTTTGGTTCTAGGCTGCTATAATGTCTGCCACAATCTAACATATTCTCATCTCACCTCTCCTCAAAATTTGACTTCCCTGACACTTCCAATATAAACTAGCTTTAGAATTCTCAGTGCACACACAATGGCCACACAACACAATAAGCATTGTATAAGGCAGACCAGGCATATATCTTTTCACATCTTCAATTCAGGGCTAGATTATAATCTGGACCGCGGAAGATCTGTGTTGAAATGTGCCTACGTGGCTTCGATATTGGTCGTAAACAATTGCACTAGTTGCAAAATTGACTAAGACGTGTAAGTGGTAGAAATGTTGTCAAATAGTATCTTCCAAAAAGGAGATTTGCGAGATTTATGGAATCTAAGGTATGAAACAATTTTCCTTGGGATGTGTTAAGATTTCAATCCTGTCCACATGCCCACTTCTGGAAGTACCCAAATAATAATTGATCACAGCTGCAGAATCAACCTACAGCCCGCCCTTTTCTGGACAGAATGCAGAGCTAACCAATTGAGGCATTAGTACACAGCATCTTGGGACTACTTTGATTGACATAACATGAGACAACGTACAAAACACACATTGGCACCAATGTTATGTTGAAAGAACGAGAACTGTTACTTATAAACAGCTTCTTTTTTTTGTCTAAGACCCTCGTGGTCTTGTCATATAGCCGTAATTTACCCCTTACTACTATAACTGACTAGTGGTGTAAGCCTGGAGATTTTTCAAAGGTTTTTCTTTGAGGATAAATGCTCCAATGCTTTGATTATCAGAACGTGCCATTGGATGCTTTCATGGAAAAGTTTTGGATGACGTCCAACTACGTCAATGATTTTAATTGGCTTATATGGAATTTGTTACCGGACATAATCATGCTTCTCACCTGGTCGTGTTAGCACGCACAGACAGACAGACAGACAGACAGACAGACAGACAGACAGACAGACAGACAGACAGACAGACAGACAGACAGACAGACAGACAGACAGACAGACAGGCGGACGGACGGACGGACGGACGGACGGACGGACGGAAGAAATCTTACAGGAGGCCTGGGGATCCTCTAAGGAGAGATGCATTAATAATCAGCGACGTTAAAAACACAGCTGTGTCTGCACCTGGGCCCAGTTGAGAAGATTCCTAGAGGTCTGTTGATAGTGCCACCTTGCCTTCTGTGTCTGCGGATGAGGCATCTGCAAGCTGCACCACAGGTAAAGCTTTATCACTGCAGTGCAATCTGGGAGACTCATAAAGGAGAAGGATTGTTTTCTTTTATAAAGTTTCCAATCTTCATGACACCATATTCCACTTATTTTGTGTCACTCTTTCTTCAGTAGCACTCAAGTTCGCATGGAGATTGTTAATACTCCTTATTGGAGGAAACTGGGTGGTTTTGGTTTACTATTAGATCATAATTTAAGTATGAAAATATTGATGGGTATTGGGTGGGGTAATTGCACCATGTAGTACTGTATCTTCGCCCTAACAATTTTAAAGAAGAAATTAGTATGATCTGTGCAGCAAGCCTCATTCCTAACCATTCAACTAGTGCAATACTTTTAACAAACAGCTGTTATTGTGGAATGTCTCACCTCTCAATCCAGAAAAGCTATTGCTATAACCTATTAATTCAAAGTGATATTATCTTACAAATGCATTATCTTAAAAAGTGTTTCCTTACTGCTCAAGGTTAAACAATATATATAAAATGAATAGCGTCGCCATTCAATTTGTTCACAGGAAATGT
The DNA here is from genome assembly GCF_002910315.2 of Salvelinus sp. IW2-2015. Taxonomy (NCBI): domain Eukaryota; kingdom Metazoa; phylum Chordata; class Actinopteri; order Salmoniformes; family Salmonidae; genus Salvelinus; species Salvelinus sp. IW2-2015. The sequence goes on from NC_036863.1 coordinate 14,042,892, forward strand.
TTCCCCATGTTCTTTACTGGTTCTGTTCCCATCAAAATTCAGCTGTGAAGTGTTTAGGTCTGAAGTACTTGACTGATGTAATATTGCCAGAACAACAAGAGCCTCATAGGATAAAAACCTCGGAACAATTTCGTAACCCAACACAAATTGCAACAAAAGCGACTAGGTGAAATAAAGCCAAACAACGCAGACATATGCCATGAAAAGAAAATCATCCTTGATTTGTTTACGCTTCTCTGTAAAAAGTCAGCCTTCACACAAAAAATTGATGCTTTAGGAGAGCGACGGCAGGAGAGAAATACAAGACTACCTGTTGAATCCTAAACAGAACTCTAATCATCTGTGTACACTGAGTAACAAGCCTTTATAACTCAACATACCACTAGCAATATTGTATCAGGTTTAGGTTTCATTTTAAATGTCCTTTCTCACCTAAGTTATTTCTAATCTTTCAGAGCAAGCGCCTTCTGAGAGACACCCACAACCTAACGGTAGGGTGTGAGGGAGTATATCCAGTCGTTCGAACCTTCAGTGGTTCTCAGTGCTGGGAAAATGGCCAGTGTTGGATTAAAATATCGACATGCAACTAGATAAAGGGAAGCCTTAATGGATTCACACCCCACGTTAGAGCATAGACCGTGTTACTCAGCTCACTCCGGGGACCATGTAGGATGGATTGCAGCCTTACGTAGGCCCGACCTCAAAACACTGTGTGCTGGTTTACCTACAGAAGCCACATATACTGTAGTTTTGTCTGTACAGTTCACTTCCCTTACAAGCATCACATCCAATGTTCCCTCAAATTTTTCTCGACAATTTCAGGTCTGCTGAGCGCAAATTCTGTGCAACTTCCAGCATGCATTTACTGTGAACACTAAGGCTGTACCCACTTTAAATTACAGTTTAAACAGTGGTCAAGTAGGCTACTGTGGCTATTTGATCATAATGTTGGCCTACCAGAGTGGCCTACCATTAAAAACAATGGAGAAAATGCATCCCATAACATTTTAACATGGAAATAGCTGCTCTATCATTAAGCCTACAGTAGCAGCCAATGGGTGGTGTTTAATGTAGGCATACAGACTTTTTTACAAAAAACATGCAGGGCTTGACATTAACCTGTTTATCCACTTGTCCTTCAGACAAGGAGGTGACTGAAAATGGTGTTGTGTTGTTTGATGCAAGAAAGCACTTTACAAAATATAATGCATTATACATTTCCATACCATTATTATAGAGAATCAGACAAATTATGCTACCCTCTGCCTATTGGCTAATTAGCTTATTCAACATTGATTGTGTTAACTAACAGGGAAAACTCTGGAAAGTTGAGTGATCTTTTCTCTGTGGGCTGATAATGTATTTATTCTGCATGGCAGTCTACATAGTTAGTATTGTTTCTCTTCCATGGTGTTATGACCATTATGAGTCTACGGTGTTCATATCCGTGATTCTTACAAGTAGAGTGCACTAAATAAAGGTGTGTTTAAGACAAAATACTTTACTTTTCCTACAAAAATGTCTTGCTCATTCCCCACATATCTAATAACAGTGGAAGTAACGTAATTGATTCTAAAGTAATTGAGGAATAAAAGGAAATAAAAATGTATCAAAAATTATCCTTATCTAAGACACTAAGAACAGTTCTTCAGATGTATCAAGTGTGCATCTTATCTTCCTCAAGGAACTTCTTAATTGTATTTCAGTGTCTTTAAAATCAAAGGGGGTTTGGCTGGCCTGGCTCTGAGCGCTGTCGAGGACGGACACACAGTGATGAATTAGCCACATTTAAAGATTAGCTTGAGCTTCACTCGGAGGAATAACGTTAGATGACATGTTATTAAGCTGTAATGAAGAGCCTCTTGAAGCCTTGAGATGCCTGGGTGCTCTGGGGGGAGGGGTTTTTGCCTACACAGTGGATGGGAGGGTGGGTGTGGTTGGAGTGGTGGGGGGAGGTGGGGGTAGCTACCACCGCCACATGGAAACCCCCCAGTGAACTAATCATGTCAAGAGATGAAATGATGAACCCCCATCTCATCATCCCCCCACCCTCACCTCCCTCCCTCGCTCCTCGAACGAAAGAGGGGAAAAAAGCGAACAGATGCAGACTGCGGTCTCCTCTTGTCCTCTCTCCATTATTAATGATTAAAGTTCATATAGAATTAGCCGAGTTTGTCGATGATTTACAGTACCAGTCAAAAGTTTGGACACACCTACTCATTCAAGGGATTTTCTTTATTTTGGCAATTTTATATATTGTAGAATAATAGCGAAGACATCAAAACTATGAAATAACACATATGGAATAACCAAAAAAGTGTAACCAAAAATAAATCTAAATATATTTTATATTTGAGATTCTTCAAAGTAGCCACCCTTTGCCTTGATGACAGCTTTGCACACTCTTGGCATTCTCTCAACCAGCTTCATGAGGTAGTCACCTGGAAGTTTCTTCAAGTGCGGTCGCAAAAACCATCAAGCGCTATGATGAATCTGGCTATCATGAGGACCGCCACATGAAAGGAAGGCCCAGAGTTACCTCTGCTGCAGAGGATACGTTCATTAGAGTTACCAACCTCAGAAATTGCAGCCCAAATAAATGCTTCACAGAGTTGAAGTTACCGACACATCTCAACATCAACTGTTCAGAGGAGACTGTGAATCAGGCCTTCATGGTTGAATTGCTGCAAAGAAACCACTACTAAAGGACACCAATAAGAAGAGACTTGCTTGGGACAAGAAACACAAGCAATGGACATTAGAGCGGTGGAAATCTGTCATTTGGTCTGATGAGTCCAAATTTGAGATTTTTGGTTCCAACCACCGTGTCTTTGTGAGATGCAGAGTAGGTGAACAGATTATCTCTGCATGTGTGGTTCCCACCGTGAAGCATGGAGGAGGAGGTGTGATGGTGTGGGGGAGCTTTGCTGATGACACTGTCAGTGATTTATTTAGAATTCAAGGCACACTTAACCAACATGGCTACCTCAGCATTCTGCAGCGATACTTCATCACATCTGGTTTGCGCTTAGTGTGGGACTATAATTTGTTTTTCAACAGGACAATGACCCAAGACACCTCTAGGCTGTGTAATGGCCATTTGACCAAGAAGGAGAGTGATGGAGTGCTGCATTCGATGAACTGGCCTCCACAATCACCCGACCTCAACCCAATTGAGATGGTTTGGGATGAGCTGGACTAGAAGAGTGAAGGAAAAGCCGCCAACACGTGCTCAGCATATGTGGGAACTCCTTCAAGACTGTTGGAAAAGCATTCCAGTTGAAGCTGGTTGAGAGCATGCCAAGAGTGTGCAAAGCTGTCATCAAGGCAAAGGGTGGCTCCTTTGAAGAATCTCAAATATATTTCAGATTTGTTTAACACTTTTTTGGTTACTACATGATTCCATATGTGTTATTTCATAGTTTTGATGTATTCACTATTATTCTACAATGTATAAAATACTAACGAAAAACCCTTGAATGAGAAGGTGTCCACACTTTGACTGGTACTGTATGTCGGGGAGTGCGAAACTCGTCCAGTAGAACACTGGTTGCACCTGTCTTCCTGCTTTGCACTCCTCACCTGAAGAAGGGTTTGGCGTCGACACTGTTGAAAGGGAACGCCAGTTCTACTAGTACGCTACTTTCTCCTTTTAACCCCCACAAAACCTTACCCATAGGTGTGTTCCCTCTCTCAGTGACTCCAATTTCTCACTGCCTTAAGGTCCTTCAGTTCGGCTGGCGGCTAGCCGAAGTTGGCTAGGCGAGCCAAACGAGTGTGCTCACATACTCCCTTAAAAGACCTTCGCTCGAAAAATGAAAAAAAGGCGGCAATAGTAATGTTTGTCCATTTTGAGACACCCGTAGCCAGTATTCACTTCCTCAAATAGTGTGAATTAACTGTCATAAATTTTTGCAAAGAACTTAGTCGCACAAATTTATATCTAACTAAGATGTTTGGTGCAGATTTCTCAAAGAAAAGATGTGCATGAAAACGAGACTACTACTGAAGAATCCCTACTGTTGACCAATCACTGACAAAGGGGCATAGACTTCGGCTACCGACATTGGCTAGCCTCAAGAAAGAATGTTGTGTGCCCAAACAACCGAAAAACCCTTTCTGAAGTCCAAAACTAACAAACGCGTCACAAAATGTCATCATAATATATACACAAACTCAATGTAACTCCAGTAGGTCATTCACAACTACTGTCGCAACATTCCCTCTGAAAATGATTCAGGAAATAATATGTAAGCTATTGTACTAGCACCAAAATACTATACTGAACAGCTAATACTAAAGGGTAGCCAGTAGACTTTATAGGCAATTGATTTATCTTGTTTCTTCAAGATCAAAGTTCTAAGTTTTAGAGACATTGCCAAGCATATGTTTTGGATATTGCCCAAAGAAACTTCACATTTATTAAACTTTTCGAGGCAGAAGGTTTTCTCCAATCCCCTTGGCTTTTTTTAAGGCACGGTCAAGCAGATATTAATGCTTGGGATATTGTCCGCCACCAAGCCACTCTTTTCAAACCATAATTGAAAAAGGTTCTGTCTAAAGCAGCTTTCACTGGCCTTTCCAATAGCAAGCTAATAATTTCTTACCTTGTGTGTGTAGTGGAAGAATGACATAAGGTGATATTCGCAACTGGTAACTGGCTGGCATGGGAGCACAGCATGATGGCACTTTCGGTAGCCTAGCCGGTTAAGGGTGTTGGGCCAGTAATCGAAAGATTGCTGGTTAGAATCCATGAGCCGACAAGGTGAAAAATCTGTTGATGTGCCCTTGAGAAAGGCACTTAACCCTAGTTGAACTGGATAATAGCATCAGATTTTATAAAAATTAAATCAAGATTTATGACCTTGTTTTGATGACTGACCATTTGTGGGCTTTCACAAGGGTCAAACACACCTTATCTGTGGTTTTCTCAGTTGAGGGACATTCCCGCAGAACCTTGAGAGCACAGACAGCGTTGGAGGTGTGAAATCTACAAAATGAATGTTAGTGTTTGATTTAAATTGTCAGGTTTCAAGAGTTCATAAAGAGCTACAGTATGAATTTGTATACGTTTTATTGTACTGTAAGTGCTATGGATTTATTGTTATAGGGAAACTGTGTTTTTTGTTGGTTGGACGGAGGATAGTTCAAAGAGGAGTGACACTGGTGTGCTCCCATCATTTAAATTGAGTTGATTAGATTAGAATCTGGGTGGGTTGTTCTTGCCTTTTGTTTTTACTAGCAAAGTGCAAAGAAATGTTAATTCAAATTGGGGGTGAGTTCTTGCTTGCATTTGGTTAAAAGGACACTGAATTCACTTATACTTTCAGGACTTGTTACCAAGCTCTTGTGTGTATCACACAGATCGTTTTTTATGTTTGAGATTATTCTGAACTGAAGACACATGTAACCACATTAAGTCTTAGCCTATTGGCGATAGTCATTTACTTGGAGTAGTCTGTAATGTATCCTGTATTTCATGTACACTGTAGTTGTTTGAGTGTTAATTATTTCGTGACGAATAAATTATATTAGTTGAAGTGGGTAAATTCATTCCTCGTTTTACAGAGTAATTATTTGATTGACTATAGGCTTATAATTGATTATGTCTATTTCTATAGTTGTTATATAAACTATACATAGCACATGCTTCGGTACAACCTTGACATCTTTGATCCGTTTGCCTCAATAAATGAATGCTAGAATATTGGTCGCCAAGATTAGCTATTTGTATCTAGTCTCTTAATAATTGCATAACAGTGCAAGTAAGATACATGTTAATTATAGTCATACTGAGAGGTGATGTAAGGCTCGCTACCTTGACTAGATTCCTCCAGAGATGTACAAGGCTTGTTGCATTTATTCACATAATATTGGAGTCAGACTGATTAATGTAGTTAATTATTATATTCAACATAATTTCTACATAATGGTTGTATAATTTCCATCTACTACATGTGACCACCTAATCCGATAACAGTAGTTGATATTTGTGCTAAAGGGTTGGAACACATATTCTGATTCCATTGGAGAGCAAAATATAGATTGTGTATGGTGTCCATATTAGGATACATGTCAATGGAAGTTGGAATTGGATGTGTGACTGTCCTAACATGGAAACTCTATAGGTGTCCTAGATTGATGACATCATACCTGTCCTGATGTCAGCCTATGACAAAAAACGTGAACAAGTTTACATGAAGAAATAGAGGTGTCACAACTGGGGGAGGTTGTCACAAGTTGTAATCATGGCATAAAATGTCTGTCACAGACATTGAAAATAGTTGGAGAGAATGGTTATGACTGTATACTTACTTACTTCGAGCAATATGCAAATCTCATTTTGAGAATGAATGGGCCCTCTTATTTCATCCCAGCATAGTTCAAAATCATTAGAGGGAAATTTGAAACTGGGGAAGGATTCTCTTAGCACATAAACAGTATAATTGATACATGGTAATCCTATGAACACTTCCTGATTACAACACAGTCACACTACTGTGATTTTCATTGAAAACTCTGATTCATGGACCTATGGTTATACTGCCAATAACAACCAGAAAATGAGATTAAGGAGGAATATTGTCAATGAAGGATTTTACTGAAATACTAGAAATAAAACATTTTTTTGATGGCTGTTACCTATCTTATCATTTCATCTTGATCTTGATATTTCAGTGTATTCTATTTTTCCCTTCTCAGAGTGTTGCCAATATTCATATTTCATTTTACAATGGATAACATTACTGCAGAGAGAACAAGCAGAGAGGACCCAGTAAATTAAATCCTACAACAGCATGAGCTCCAGAATATGATTTCACGCAGCACTGCAAGTTCAATTCATCAGAGATGAATATGTCGCTCTGCTTATGTATCCTGTGGGCAATCACAAATTGCATATGAATTGTTGAGTGCCATTTTGTAAAGTGCCAAATGCTTCAATGTCAAAGGAAAAGGGACAAATCACATCCTGAGCCATATGCTGTGAATGAGGAGGTCTGCAAACAAATTACAACAGCTGGCTTCTTGAAAAATAGTGTTTTCACTGAGGCTTTGGATCACTTTGGCTCTGCCTAATTCAATGGTCATTACGGAATATGAGCTTACTTTAATGCCTATGAACAAATACACACGCACATAGACACAGGCACACACGGACACACGCATGCATGCACACACACGCACACACACACACACACACACACACACACACACACACACACACACACACACACACACACACACACACACACACACACACACACACACACACACACACACACACACACACACACCTGTCTCTTATACACATCTAGATGTGTATAAGAGACAGCTGTGATTCTGGCAAGCAACTGTATCAACATGGACAATATTGCTTTTTCAATTCTTGTTTGCAAAAGAGAACTAGACCATATGAAACATTGGTGTCATCTCTGACCAAATTACCTTTAGCAGGGAGAATTGATTGAATTGTTTCACAACAAACAGAGTTACAGGAAAGTGATCATAAAGAAAGCGACCAGTGGGACTGCATGGAAGCAAAGGCACCTTGCTTGCCAACCTCATTTGTCTTTTCAGAGAGATCAGATTTCAATGTTCGATGCTCTTGAACAAACCCCCAGATACATTGAGGGTATTCGATTAAACTGTTCCGGGTTGCACCGGGTAAAGCCCTGCTCAAATGGAACAGTAGTCTGCACTGCTCGGTCATATTGTCAACAATGCAGCATGATGCATCGTTCAGAAATGTACATCATCTTTTTTCTATAAAATACTGTATATGTTTGAATTTTCAAACTAGTTTTTATTGGGAAGGCAGATAAAGCATTTGAATGAATTTTGCATGCGAAAACACAGAATCCTACTTATTACTCCATGTGCTTAACCTTCACAGAGATAAAGAGGCAAAGCGAGAGGATTACTTCTGCCCAAAATCTGTCCAGGTGAGATAAGCAGACCATGTGACCAAGTTATTTTTTGTATGGAGGTCTATGGGAGAGTGTTAAATACGTCAGGCTTATTTGATCTTATAGAAGTTACGTAATGTTTAGGCTGTTACAAATGTACTGATGTAAGTGGATGCACGTGGCATTCTGGCACCGGAGAAAAACAACATAGTAGTAGTGCCTGTTGTTATTCTTCTCCCGCCTGCCTTCCATTTTTACGGACATGTATTTCCATTGTTGGAGCAGTCACTCGACTATCTTGTCAATATATTTTATCATATTTGACCTACGTCACTTTTGTTTTGGCCAACTGGTTTTCTGTTCTACCTGATAATTAATTGCACCCACCTGGTGTCCCAGGTCTTAAACAGTCCCTGATTAGAGAACAATGAAAAAATGCAGTGGAACTGACTTTGAGGGCCAGAGTTGAATTTGAGAGGGCTAATGAGCAAATGCAATGCATTGTCTTCCAAGACATGGCCTTTTCCAATGACCTGCTAGCCCTACAATTATTTCAAAAGTAACTGATAACTCCAATCAGATTTACTATCAAGTGGTTTCCAAAAGCAGATTGAAAAAACACCCGTTTATGCCAGCGCTGCCCAAAGCTACTGTATTCCTTGAGCTCTACCATCCTGTAGGTTTACAGTCCAACCCTAATTTAGCACACCTGATTCTACTTATTAGCTGCTCACCAAGACCTTAACTAGCTGAAACAGGTATGTCAGGTTAGGGTTAGTCTGAAACCCTACAGGACGGTAGATCTCCAGGAAAAGGGTTTGGCAGCCCTGCTTTATGCCTTTAAAAAAACTTCTGTAAAAGCATGAGGCAAATTTGGTCATGCTCTTCCAAAACAGCACCAATAACTACACCAGGTCAAACCGTTTAGCCAGTGGCAGACAGGACGTTGGCCAAACATCTTAAGCCAAACCTTACAAGAAACCAATGCCCATCCCTACATGTACGCTTTGAACTGTATACAATCGAGTGCTGTTTCCAAAACGTTCCTACACCACTGGGTAAGGTCCCCAGTGATTTTGCCATCACTCCACTGACAGTGCTAACAGAACATTATTCCCATTGATAGACGTATCACAGCAAATGGCATGCCATACGTTTCCCCTGTATAATAGTCTGATTGCCACTCATCACGAGAGCTGCCACCAGTCTACAACATCAGTCCACAATGCCATAGAGCTGTCAATCATCTGCTGACACTGCCAAATTAGAGTGCACAGACCTTCAAGTCTCCAACAGGAACTTTCCTAACTGGCAATTTTTCTCCCCCAAGACACAAATTACAACGCGATTCTGAAACAAAAGTGGATCGGCTCAACTGAGCTAGACAGCATGATTGATGGCCGCTGTCACATCTCTGTTGTCCGTGATGTTTTGCCGTGTAAAAGTATGAATCTTAAAACAACATTGGATGGGAGAGTGGATGAGAGGGCAAAAAAAGTATTATTTCAAGACAGAAGGGAGCAAAAAAATGATCAAGCTGTTGATAAGATTGTGACAGTGCTGCAAGCACGGTGTAGGCCGCATATTCATTTACAAACTGCAAAGTCTTTAGTATTTACCATCGTTTTTAATGACAAATGCCCAGTATGATGTTTCTGACAGTTTGACGAATGTACACTCGTAACCTCCTCCATATAATGTGTCTTTAATGGCCCACATTGATCCATTTGGCCCGGCAGTGCATTGTCCTCGCCATGCACTGTTTTCTTCATTCATACTTCTTCTAATCCTTTTAGAGAGCCTGGCAGCCAAGGATGAAGTGGAAAGCGTTGAATAATTCATTCACAGTTGTCCCCAAATGAATTGAAGTGGGGACAGGCTTTTGGTGCACTAAATCAAACTGAATCTTCAATTGATTGCGTCCATATATTAAGGTAACCAGTGATGTAGTTGTAAAAAAATAGGTGGGTACACTCCCTATACTTTCAATGCATTTTTTTGCAAAACATTTCCTCATGTTCCTGCCTGACACTGAGTGTGAAACACTAGATAGAATAATACCCATCTGGTGAATTGGCGGTTTTCTCATAGATTTTTAGTCATGCTTGTTTAGCTCAGTTCGTCATGTATGATTTGGTTTGTTGGATTTATTTTCAAATATGTTGTCTAAATATAGCCAAATTACTTAGCAGTCACTTTAATACAATTCTTACAGGCATAAATGCTTTATTTTTGGGAGTGGTTCATAATCAGGAGCGAGAGAGATGGAGACAAACTGTGGGAAAACAGTGAAGAAATGTCACTCCAGAACACATTTAAGATTTTACACACTCCGGTGAGAATGTCTTTCCGAGCAGCCAAACATCCCTCACATCTTCCTCCTTTCTTTCTTTCATTAGAGCTTGCACATAAATGCCAAGTAAGATAACCCGCCATCTTCGCATCTCCCTGACATTAACAGATACTCTCAGCCACAGACATCGCTTATTGGTTTTCACAGAAGTGATTTCATCCCTTCATATTGGCTATTTTTGTTGCCGTTTAATGTCAGTCTATGGTGTCTGTTATGACAACTAAATTAATATACATTTCCTTTCTCTGTTATTCCCCGATTCAATAGAGTAGAGTTGGTAGATCAACATTGCCATCATAATGCATGCATTGCATTAGAATAGAGTGTGGTTTTAATTACACTCAATTCCAATCATGGATAATGACACCATCTGGTTTATGCATACAGGCATTTCATTAAACAGTTACCCTTTAACTATAATTGTAATGTGCACTTCATATAAAAGTTAGCAGGAAACAGATGATATTCAATGTAAATATTGGAAAATCAGGGCAGTTGTTTTAGGGCGGTTGTTAAAGAGTGTCTCCAGTACTTTGATATACTTTTAAACCAGTAGTTCTGAAAGTTGTATTTTATTTTTTAAATAGTGCTCACGGTCCCCGAAAATGGCATACTACGTCACATATGTGCAGATATGTACACGACATCATTGCTCTCCCTCTCACTCTGTGTGTGCCTGATGGTGGAAAAAAAGGTGGAAATCTGTCGATGTGCCCTTGAGCAAAGCACTTAACTCTCATTTGTTATACGCCAAGCTCTTAAAACATCAGCAACACAGCTAATTAAAATTTTGATGACTAGAGACGATACGCTTTTAGAATAGATACACTGCTCTATTATACTCATTGATTGATTCTATGTTTTGACCTCAAAGGTTTGCAGAGTCTTACCTTTTGCAGAGCGATGTTTCCATATGATGTTAGGCTCTGGTCGTCCAATGGCCAGACACATGAGAGTTACATTGCTGCCCTCGTTCACTGTGATGTCCGTCGATATGTTTGTGATCTTCGCAGGTACTAAGAAAAGAGGAAACATAAACAAAGCACATTTAAGCAATAAGGCCCGATGGTGTGTGTTATATTGCAAATATACAATTTCAATTGTATTTCAATTTCAAGTACAGTGAAATGCCTTTCTTGCTAGCTCTAACCACAACAATGCAGTGATCAATAACAATGTAATACTAAAAATAACAAGGTAGAACAAAAACACACAAGATATAAAAATAAGAAGAACACGATGAAGTAAGTAAGCATACTATATACATGGTCAGTTCCAGTATCATATTTACAATGTGCAGGGATACTGGATCGATAGAGGTAGATATGTATAGGGGTAAGGTGACTAGGAATCAGGATATATGATAAACAGAGTAGTACCAGCGTATATGATGATTGCATGTGAGTGGGTGTGTAGAGACAGTATAAATGATGTGCATATTATGTGTGTGTGAGTATAACAGTTGAGCTTCCGTCCCTCTCCTCGCCCCTACCTGGGCTCAAACCAGGCACACATAGACAACAGCCACCATCGAAGCATCGTTACCCATTGCTCCACAAAAGCCGCGGCCCTTGCAGAGCAAGGGGAACAACTGCTTCAAGGTCTCAGAGCGAGTGACGTCACCGATTGAAATGCTATTAGCGCGCACCCCGCTAACTAGCTAGCCATTTCACATCGGTTACATGAGCAAATGGTGGAGTGAATGTTTGCATGTGTGTTGGAGTATCAGTGTGCTTAGTGTGTAGGGCCTTGTTCTTAGCCCTTAGTCGTGTTATATTGTGCATATAGCACAAATCCTGTGGTACCTTATTGCTTTTACCAACATATTAAAACAATAAATTACATTGTTGGCGGGGTGTTGATTATTTCTCAGTAAATTTCTCAGTAAATGCACAGCAAAAAAAAATATTTAATGGGTAAAAAGTAGTTCTAACATAAAATTGTAAAAATCTAAAAAAGATTTGCCCACCTACGAAAAGAAAGGATGCAAGTGAATTTAGCTTGTGAGCCAGTATACATTTAGCAAACTTTTATCCAGCGTTGTTGCATGTCATTTCCGGCACATTTAGTGACCACTAGCAAGGAAAATGTTCCCAAGAGGCGAAACCAAAAGTGTTGTAAAACAGTGTTACATCTTTGAGGTGATCTTTCAAAAGTCAAATTTAAAACATTATTGGCATTGTTGAATTTGATTGTCATAAGAAGTTAGCTAACATTTAGCAGCGATGCTTAGCTAGCTAGTATTTTCCCAAGAAAATGTGTTACCAAGGAAACAAGCTAGTGCTATGTGAATTTTTATTTATACATTAGACTGCTATGTGAATTTGAACTTACGTGTAACAATTGTCACATCCATTATTTTAGCTAATCATGATTATTAGAATGGATAGGGCCGACAGATGCAGTTACTTCAGAAAGTGTTCACACCCCTTTTTCCACATTTTATTGTGTTACAGCCTGAATTTAAAATAGATTAAATTAAGATTATTTGTCACTGGCCTACACACAATACCCCATAATGTCAAAGTGGAATGATGTTTTTAGAAATGTTTAAAAAATTAATAAAGCCTGAAAAGCTGAAATGTCTTGAGTCGATAAGAATTCAACCCGTTTGTTTTGGCAGGTCCAAATAAGTTCAGGAGTAAAAATTTGCTCAGCCAAAAGTTTGGACCCACCTACTCATTCAACCTACTAATTTTTCTATATTTTGAATATTTTCTACATTGTAGAATAATAGTGAAGACATCAAAACTATGAAATACCACATATGGAATAATGTAGTAACCAAAAAAGTTTTCAAAAAAAAAATATATTTTATATTTTTAGATTCTTCAAAGTAGCAACCCTTGCCTTGATGACAGCTTTGCACACTCTTGACATTCTCTCAACCAGCTTCAACTGGAATGCTTTTCAACAGTCTTGAAGGAGTTCCCACATATCCTGAGCACTTGTTGGCTGCTTTTCCTTCACTCTGCGGTCCAACTCATCCCAAACAATCTCAATTGGGTTGAGGTCGGGTGATTGGGAAGGCCAGGTCATCTAATGCAGCACTCCATCACTCTCCTTCTTGGTCAAATAGCCTGGAGGGGTGTTGGGTCAGTTTCCTGTTGAAAAACAAATGACAGTCCCACTAAGCGCAAACCAGATGGGATGGCGTATGACTGCAGAATGCTGTGGTAGCCATGCTGGTTAAGTGCGCCTTGAATTCTAAATAAATCACTGACAGTGTCACCAGCAAAGCACCCCCACACCATCACAGCTCCTCCTCCATGCTTCACGGTGGGAACCACACATGCGGATATTATCCGTTCACCTACACTAAGTCTCACAAAGACACGGCGGTTGGAACCAAAGATCTCAAATTTGGACTCATCAGACCAAAGGACAGATTTTCACTGGTCTAATTTCCATTGCTCGTGTTTATTGGCCCAAGCAAGTCTCTTCTTATTATTGTTGTCCTTTAGTAGTGGTTTCTTTGCAGCATCTGAGGCCTGATTCACGCAGTCTCCTCTGAAAAGATGATGTTGAGATGTGTCTTCTGTGAAGCATTTATTTGGACTGCAATTTCTGAGGCTGGTAACTAATGAACTTATCCTGTGCAGCAGAAGTAACTCTGGGTCTCCCTTTCCTGTGGTGGTCCTCATGAGAGCCAGTTTCATCATAGCGCTTGATGGTTTTTGCGACTGACCTTGAAGAAACTATCAAAGTTCTTGACATTTTCAGGATTGACTGACCTACATGTCTTAAAGTAATGATGGCCTGTCATTTCTCTTTGCTTATTTGAGCTGTTCTTGCCATAAAATGGACTTGGTCTTTTACGAAATAGGGATAGCTTCTGTATACCACCCCTACCTTGTCACAACACAACTGATTGGCTCAAATGCATTAAGAAGGAAATAATTTCCACAAATTAACTTTTAACAAGGCTGAACTGTTAATTGAAATGCATTCCAGATGACTACCTCATGAAGCTGGTTGAGAGAATGTCAAGAGTGTGAAAAGATGTGATCAAGGCAAAGGGTGGCTACTTTGAAGAATCTCAAATATAAAATATATTTTGATTTGTTTAACACTTTTTTGGTTACTACATGATTCCATATGTGTTTTACGTGTTTTGAGTTCTTCACTATTATTCTACAATGCAGAAAATAGTAAACAATTAAGAAAAACCCTTGAATGAATAGGTGTGTCCAAACTTTCGACCGGTACTGTATATATACACTACCTTACAAAAGTTTGGGGTCACTTAGAAATACCCTTTGAAATATCCATTTCCCTTTCAAATACCCTTTGAAATACCCATTTAATTTCCATTAAAATAACCTCAAATAGATCTGAAATACAGTGTAGACATTGTTAATGTTGTAAATGACTATTGTAGCTGGAAACGGATGATTTTTAAGCCCATTATCAGCAACCATCACTCCTGTGTTCCAATGGCACATTGTGTTAGCTAATCCAAGTTCATCATTTTAAAAGGCTAATTGATCATTAGAAAACCATTTTGCAATTATGTTAGCACAGCTGAAAACTGTTGTCTTGTTTAAAGAAGCAATAAAACTGGCCTTCTTTAGACTAGTTGAGTATCTGGAGCATTAGCATTTGTGGGTTCGATTACAGGCTCAAAATGACCAGAAACAAATAACTTTCTTCTGAAACTCATCAGTCTATTCTTGTTCTGAGAAATTAAGGCTATTCCAAGCGAGAAATTGCCAAGAAACTGAAGATCTCGTACAACGCTGTGTACTACTCCCTTCAAAGAACAGCGCAAACTGGCTCTAATCAAAATAGAAAGAGGAGTGGGAGGCCCCGGTGCACAACTGAGCAAGAGGACAAGTACATTTGAGTGTCTAGTTTGAGAAACAGACGCCTCACAAGTCCTCAACTGGCAGCTTCATTAAATAATATCCGCATTACACCAGACTCAACGTCAACAGTGAAGAGCCAACTCTGGGATGCTGGCCTTCTAGGCAGAGTTGCAAAGAAAAAGCCATATATCAGACTGGCCAATAAAAATAAAAGATTGGCCCCAGTGATGTACCGCACTACCCTCTGCAGCGCCTTAAGGTCGGATGTCAAGCAGTTGCCATACCAGGCGGTTATGCAACCAGTCAGGATACTGTCGATGGTGCAGCTGAATAACTTTTTGAGGATCTGGGGACCCATGCCAAATCTATTCAGTCTTCTGAGGTGGAAAAGGTGTTGTTGAGCCCTCTTCATGGCTGTCTTGGTGTGTTTGGACCATGATAGTTTGTAAGTGAAGTGGACACCAAGGAGCTCTCAACCCGCTCCACTACAGCCGCGTCGATGCTAATAGGGGCCTGTTTGGCCCTGCTTTTCCTGTAGACAACAATCAGCTCCTTTGTCTTGCTCACATTGGTGGAGAGGTTGTTGACCTGGCACCACACTGCTTTAATTACGGTGTTGGAGTCGTGCTTGGCCTCGCAGTCGTGGGTGAAAAGGGAGTACAGGAGGAGACTAAGCACAAACCCCTGAGGGGCCTCAGTGTTGAGGATCAGCGAGGAAGATGTGTTGTTGCCTACCCTTACCACCTGGGGCGGTCCGTCAGGAAGTCCAGGATCCAGTTGCAGAGGGAGGTGTTTATAAAATAGAAACATTTCCTCATCAATCACACACAATGCCACATAATGACAAAGCAAAAACAGGTTTTTAAAAATGTTTGCAATATATATATATATATATATATATATATATATATATATATATATATATATATATATATATATATTTGAAATACCTTATTTACATAAGTATACAGACCCTTTACTATGAGACTCGAAATTGATTTGTGTTGTCATTATGGGGTATTGTGTGTAGATTGATGAGGAAAAAACAAACAATTGAAATGATTTTAGAACAAGGCTGTAACGTAACAAAATGTGGAAAAAGTCAAGGGGTCCGAATTCACTGTATATATTTGATGGGATAGACAATATGGACAGTATATGGATAGAATATGTAGTATATCTGAAGAATAGTATATGTACAGCAATAGTTAAATAGGATAGACCTTGACTAGAATACAGTATTTACATATGAAGTGGGTAAAACAGTATGTAAACATTATTTCAAGTGACCAGTGTTCAATTATTAAACTGACCAGTGTTCCATGTACTGTACATAGGGGAAAGGGGAAACGGGGAAACCTAGTCAGTTGTACAACTGAATGCATTCAACTGAAATGTGTCTTCCGCATTTAACCCAACCCCTCTCAATCAGAGAGGTACGGGGGGCTGCCATAATCGACATCCACGTCTTCGGCGCCCAGGGGAACAGCAGACCGACAGATTTTTGCTTTGTCAGCTCGGGGATTCGATCCAGCAACCTTTCAGTTACTGGCTGCTGCCTCTAAGGTACAAGGTAGAGTAATAAGTTGCATGGACTCACTCTGTGTGAAATAATAGTGCTTAACATTATTTTTTAATGACTACCTCATCTCTGTTTCTCACGCATACAATTATCTATAAGGTCCCTCAGTCAAGCAGCGAATTTCAAACACAGATTCAATCACAAACAGGATTTCCAATGCCTCGCAAAGAAGGGCACATATTGGTAGATGGGTAAAAATTAAGGATGCACTAGTTTAACGCCCGATTTGCAAAATCGATGTCAAAGCTGACGTGCTTACCTATATAACGAAGGTACATGACGTAATCACGCCACGTAAAATTTTGCGCTATACGTGCAACACAGCATTCCTAAATTAGCCCACAATGTCTGCTGTGTGGATTGAGCAGTCAACATTTCAGCGAGACAACTCAAAGGCAAAATCCATTAAAGCCAAGATAATGGAATTCATTGCCCTTGACAATCAACCGTTCTCTGTCATGGGTGATGTTGCCTTTCGCCGACTGGTCGAGCACCGGTTAACATTACCATTAACATTAAGTGCGCTATTTTTCCGATGTTGCCCTACCAGAGTTACACAGTAATAGCTTCAGGACATACATACTATGGAACGCCGTTTGAGTCTTTGCGTCTCAAAAAAGATACAGTAACACTGTCAAAGCTGTACAAAAAAGTCAAACAAGCAAACACCGGCCACAAACAATGTGTTTACAATACCGCGTTGGTAATAAAGCATCATTTGTTCAACCGTAACTTCTGGGGTACCTACAGTAGCAAGCACCAATGCAACCAGCCTGAAAACAATGACCAGTAAAAACTGCAGTCATTTTCATTATTCTTAGCAATGATTTAGGAATCCTTGTGAGTAAATATTAGCTAGGTTGACACTTGTTGTTCGCCTATTGAAATTGAACTTCAGTTCATGAAAATAAATAGCTAGCCAGCTACTTAACCCTGTTGCCCAAAGCTAACGTTATAAGCAGCCAGCTAGCTTCATCTGGCTAGTGAGGCTCGACCGGACTGGGTTATGTGTTGTGAAGCTAGCTACAATAAGGATTAGGCACAATAGTGGAATTTGCGGTTTGCCTTCAAAATAAAAATATGTAATTGACAGTGATGCAAATTAATACAAATAGTAGAATTATGCCATACTTCTATTTTTTTATGACATTTTTTATTTTATTTCACCTTTATTTAACCAGGTAGGCTAGTTGAGAACAAGTTCTCATTTACAACTGCGACCTGGCCAAGATAAAGCAAAGCAGTGTGACACAGACAACAACACAGAGTTACACATGGAGTAAACAATAAACAAGCCAATAACACAATAAACAAGTCAATGACACAGTAGGAAAAAAAGAAAGTCTATATACAGTGTGTGCAAAAGGCATGAGGAGGTAGGCAATAAATAGGCCATAGGAGCGAATAATTACAATTTAGCAGATTAACACTGGAGTGATAAATGAGCATATGATGATGTGCAAATAATTTTGAAGGCTAACCCCAAAGTTCACTATTGTGGCTAATCCTTATTGTGGCTAGCTTCACATAGATAGGTCCGACCACCATTAATCAAATAAGAACTGTATTATAAATGTGTTATTTTTAGATGATGACAGCTAGCTATATAGTTAGCTAGCTTACTATAGCTACTGAAACAGATTATGTCGTGTTATTTGACATGTATCGTTTTTGACACGCAAAGACCCAAACGGCGTTCCATAGAATTTCTGGTTGAGAATGAAACAACTGAACAAATGAACAACAAAACAGCACAGAAAGTAAGTGAAAGAAATATGTTTCGATTATGTTTTACTGGTAATGGGGACATACGTAAATGCAAACAAAATAACTTTTTGGTCAGTGTGGTGTGTGTGTAACCTTTATTTAACTAAGCAAGTCAGTTAAGAACAAATTATTATTTACAATGACGGCT
Organism: Salvelinus sp. IW2-2015; assembly: GCF_002910315.2. Taxonomy (NCBI): domain Eukaryota; kingdom Metazoa; phylum Chordata; class Actinopteri; order Salmoniformes; family Salmonidae; genus Salvelinus; species Salvelinus sp. IW2-2015. Next base: position 14,061,457 of record NC_036863.1, read on the forward strand.
TGGACAACGCTGGGCCAATTGTGCGCCGCCCTATGACGCCCAATCACGGCCGGATGTGATACAGCCTGGATTCGAACCAGGGTCTGTAGTGACGCCGCTTGCACTGAGATGCAGTGCTTTACACCGCTGCATCCATGTGTGTGTGTTAACTATTTAACTGTACTAGAATGCTTAAAAGGCAGCTAAAACTTTTAATATCGGTTATCGGTATCGTTTTTTTGGCAAGGAAAATATTGGATATTGGTATCGGCCAAAAATGTCATATCGGTGCATCACTCGGTGCATCACGGCTACCAACCGTTTACTCAACCCTGCACCTTAGAGGCTGCTGCCTTATATACATAGACATGGAATCACTGGCCAATTAAAAAATGGAACACTAGTCACTAGTCACTTTAATAAATGTTTACATACTGCTTTACTCATCTCATATGTATATACTGTATTCTATTCTACTGTATTTTAGTCAATTCCACTCCGACATTGCTCGTTCTAATAATTTTATATTTCTCAATTCCATTCTGTTGCTTTTAGATTTGTGTGTATTGTTGTGAATTGTTAGATACTACTGCACTGTTGGAGCTAGGAGCACAAGCATTTTGCTACACCCGCAATAACATCTTCTAAAAATGTGTATGTGACCAATACAATCTGATTTTATAAGTAGTTTCATTGTAATGTTACATCTTTGAAAACTGATCTGCAGCCTGCTGCCTGCCGTGCCTTTAGCTGGCTATGTGCTTTTAGTAGGACTAGAGGTTATAACTGTTTGAACAGTAACAATGGTTACTTGCTTGCTGTTGAGGGACAACTTCATATTTATCATTAGCCTAGTTAGCTAGCTAGCTACTAGGCTAACCAGGGCTTGTGTTCAAAATGTTTCAGGGTCTGATAACAATACCAGGCATTTAATTCAGTGTCGAACAATTCAGTGCAGTAAAAAAAGGTTTTGAATAAGTCATGCGGCCATAGTTAGCTCTCTTGCCACTGCACTATGCACTGCCACTAGCTATAGCTAATGTTAGTAATAGCTAACATTAGTAATGCCTACATTCCTATTTTCCACAGCGGTGCTGGTCCCAACACTTCTCTTTTCTTCTGCTTCTCCTGATTTGTCACATCAGTTTATCTGTGTTGAGCTGATTCTGATTGTAATGTTCATGCTATGCAATATTAGTTTCTACCTGAACGGTTACAGGCTGAATGGGTCTACTTTAGCTAGTTTCACTGCATATAACCTGTTATGGTTAAAGTAATGATAAGCTGCACTCGTTGCTGTTTTACCTTGGCACTCCAATTTGATAAAGTATGTGGAATTGTAGCTATCTACTGAAAGTTCACAAAACTCTACTTTGCTCTTGTTTTGGTTAATGTTGTACTTCATCTTATGTATTTTCAGAATCTATGTGAAGGAGTGTGAGCCGGAGGGGCAGCTGCCACCTGCATGGCTGAAGAAGAAAATACACGGTATGTTATCTTGACATTTATTTCTGTGCTGTACTTAGCTAATAAAGTTTCCCCTTTCTCTGAGTGCAGCAACACTTTCCCATCTATTTCCTATGCTTCACCAGCAAATTCATGTAAGTGTGAAGATATACTGTACATGTTAGAAAGGAGCAAGTATTTCAGAGAAATGTACTGCAATTGGCATAATACCTATTAATAATTCCTATTGATGTTGAAAGCTATCCTATACAAGGAGTACCGGTACCGAGTCAATGTGCAGGGGTACGAGGTAGTTAAGGTAATTTAGGTAATATGTAGGTAGTGGTAAAAGTGACTAGGCAATCAGGTTAGATAATAAACAGAGTAGCAACAGCAGCATATGTAAAGAGTGTGAAAGAGTGTGAACGTGTCTATGTGTGTGTGTGGCATCAATATGCATGTGTTTTTTTGTTGTTGTTGTTGTGTGTGAGAGTACTGTATGCATTGTGTGTGTGTGTGTGTGTGTGTGTGTGTGTGTGTGTGTGTGTGTGTGTGTGTGTGTGTGTGTGTGTGTGTGCGTGCGTGCGTGCGTGCGTGCGTGCGTGCGTGCGTGCGTGCGTGCGTGCGTGCGTGTGTGTTTCAGTGTAGTATGTGTGAGTGTGTGTGTAGAGCCCAGTGAGTGTGCATAGAGCCGGTGCAGGAGAGTCAGTGCAAATAAAAAGGTGGTCAATGGAAATAGTCAGGGTAGTCTTTTGATGAACTGTTCAGCAGTATTACGGCTTGGGGGTAGAAGCTGTTCAGGAGCCTTTTGGTCCCATACTTGGCGATCCGGTACCGCTTGCCATGCGGTAGCAGAGAGTACAGTCTATGACTTGGGTGGCTGGAGTCTGACAATTTATAGGGCCTCTCTGACACTGCCTGGTATAGAGGTCCTAGATGGCAGAGAGCTTGGCCCAAGTTACTACCCTCTGTAGCCCCTTACTGTTGGATGCCAAGCAGTTACAATACCAAGAGGTAATGCAGCCAGTCAAGATGCTCTCAATGGTGCAGCTATATAACTTTTTGAGGATCTGAGGGCCCATGCCAAATCTTTTCAGCCCCCTGAGGGGGAAGAGGCATTGTCGTGCCCTCTTCGCGACTGTGTTGGTGTGTTTGGACCATGATAGGTCCTTAGTGATGTGGACGCCGAGGAACTTGAAGCTCTCGATCTGCTCAACTACAGCCCAGTCAATGTGAATAGGGGCATGCTCAGCTCCTTTGTCTTGCTGACGTTGAGGGAGAGGTTGTTGTCCTGGTACCCCACTACCAGGTCTCTGATCTCCTTCCTATAGGCTCTCATCGTCATCTGTGATCAGGCCTTCCACCATTGTAACGTCTCCAAACTTAATGATGGTGTTGGAGTCGTACGTGGCCACATAGTCATGGATGAACAGATAGTATAGGAGCGGACTAAGCACACAACCCTGAAGGGCCCCCGTGTTGAGGGTCAGCGTGGCAGATGTGTTGCTGCCTACCCTCACCATCTGGAGCGGCCCGTCAGGAAGTCCAGGATCCAGTTGTAGAGATTGGTTTTTAGTCCCAGGGTCCTTAGCTTAATGATGAGTTTGGAGGGCACTATGGTGTTGAACACTGAGCTGTAGTCTATGAACAGCATTCTTATGTACAGTTGAAGTCAGAATTTTACATACACCTTAGCCAAATACATTTAAACTCAGTTTTTCACAATTCCTGACATTTAATCCTAGTAAAAATGTCTGTCTTAGGTCAGTTAGGATCACCACTATTTTAAGAATGTGAAATGTCAGAATAATAGTAGAGAATGATTTATTTCAGCTTTTATTTTTTTCATCACATTCCCAGTGGGTCAGAAGTTTACATATACTCAATTAGTATTTTGTAGCATTGCCTTTAAATTGTTTAACTTGGGTCAAACGTTTTGGATAGCCTTCCACAAGCTTCCTACAATAAGTTGGGTGAATTTTGGCCCATTCCTCCTGACAGAGCTGGTGTAACTGAGTCAGGTTTGTTGTCCTCCTTGCTCGCACACGCTTTTTCAGTTCTGCACCCAAAATTTCCTATAGGATTGTGGTCAGGGCTTTGTGATGGCCACTCTAATACCTTGACTTTGTTGTCCTTAAGCCATTTTTCCACAACTTTGGAAGTATGCTTGGGGTCACTGTCCATTTGGAAGACCCATTTGCGACCAAGCTTTAACTTCCTGACTGATGTCTTGCGATGTTGCTTCAATTTATCCACATAATTTTCCTCCCTCATGATGCCATCTATTTTGTGAATTGCACCAGTCCCTCCTGCAGCAAAGCACCCCCACAACATGATGCTGCCACCCCTGTGCTTCACAGTTGGGATGGTGATCTTCGGCTTGCAAGCCTCCCCCTTTTTCCTCCAAACATAACGATGGTCATTATGGCCAAACAGTTCCATTTTTGTTTCATCAGACCACAGGACATTTCTCCAAAATATACGATCTTTGCCCCCATGCGCAGTTGCAAACCATAGTCTGGCTTTTTTATGGCGGTTTTGGAGCAGTGGCTTCTTCCTTGCTGAGCGGCCTTTCAAGTTATGTCGATATAGGACTCATTTTACTGTGGATATATATACTTTTGTATCTGTTTCCTCCAGCATCTTCACAAGGTCATTTTCTGTTGTTCTGGGATTGATTTGCACCTTTTGCACCAAAGTACGTTCATCTCTAGGAGACAGAACGCGTCTCCTTCCTGAGCGGTATGACGGCTGCGTGGTCCCATGGTGTTTATACTTGCGTGCTATTAATTGTACAGATGAACGTGGTACCTTCAGGTGTTTGGAAATTGCTCCCAAGGATTAACCAGACTTGTGGAGGTCTACAATTTTTTCTGAGGTCTTGGCTGATTTCTTTTGATTTTCCCATGATGTCAAGCAAAGGGACTGAGTTTGAAGGTAGGCCTTGAAATACATCCACAGGTACACCTCCAATTGACTCAAATGATGTCAATTAGCCTAACAGAAGCTTTTAAAGCCATGACATAATTTTCTGGAATTTTCCAAGCTGTTTAAAGGCACAGTCAACTTAGTGTATGTAAACCTCTGACCCACTGGAATTGTAATACAGTGAATTATAGGTGAAATAATCTGTCTGTAAACAATTGTTGGAAAAAGGACTTGTGTCATGCACAAAGTAGATGTCCTAACCGACTTGCCTGAACTATAGTTTGTTAACAAGAAATTTGTGGAGTGGTTGAAAAACGAGTTTTAATGGCTCCAACCTAAGTGTATGTAAACTTCCGACTTCAACTGTAAGTGTTCCTTTTATTCAGCTGGGAAAAGGCAGTGTGGAGTGCAATAGAGATTGCATCATCCGTGAGTCTCTTGGGGCGGTATGCGAATTGGAGTGGGTCCAGGGTGTCTGGGATGATGGTGTTGATGTGAGCCAGGACCAACCTTTCAAAGCATTTCATGGCTACAGATGTTAGTACGCAGCTTTGTGGTGGTGTGCGTCTCTTTGTTAACACCAGCTGGTGCGCAATCTCTAATATTAAGGAAGTCTTGAGGTTCTGGTTGCCTGAGTTAGAATACCTCATGGTAAGCTGTAGACCATACAATTTACCAAGAGAGTCTTCATAGCTGGCTACTTACCACCACAGACCGATGCTGGCACTATTATCGCACTCAACGAGTTGTATAGGACCATAAGCAAACAAGAAAATGCGGTGTCAGAGGAAGGATGTAAAAATTGTCAGACTCCAGCCAGCCAGGTCATTTACTGTTCTCTCTGCTACCGCACGGCAAGAGTTACGGGAGTGTCATCAGAGGAATGTGGTCAGGGAGATGGTGGATGAAGATGGGGTCTGGTGACAATCTTGTAGAGGGCTAGCTACTCTGGAACCAGCCTGAGTCATGTAGCCACTGCACTTCTCCTTCATAATGTATGGCACCCACTTGAGTGTATGGCACCAGAAAGCTCTGTTCAGAGTACTAACTAGCTAGCCAGTCGTCCTCATTATGAGCACTGCATTCCTCTACTGCATTTCCCATTACTTTCATGCTTCAGGTGACTCTTCTTTAGATATATGCTTAGGCCTACGGTTAACTCAAGTTTACTCCAAATACGTTGTTCCAAATGCTAGCTACTTATCTATCTAATGTTAACCCAAAACAACAACACTCTGGCATTCTGCTATAGTGAAAGGTCACTGGGTGGGGCTACATACAATCCTTTCCAGTTCATATGCGAAGCCGTTACTGATGGTGGTTCAAGACAATGGGGAACTCTGAAATAAAACGTGCTCCGACTGGGAAAAATCTTTTGAACGGTCATCCAACTCGGAATTGCAAGTCAGAAACTCGGGCATCATCCCAAAGCCCTGACTTCTATGACTTGAAAATCACTGATGTCACAATTTTTCACAGTCTGAGTTGTTTCCAATTTCCCAGTTGTCTTCAATGCACCAAAAGTAGTATGTTGTGGCCGTGGTATACTGCATACTTTTTAATAAACAGTATGTGCTAAATAGTATGCGAGGATGAGTACATACTACGCAGTTTAAGTATGTAGTACGCTAGTATGGTAGTACGGCCATTGTCTGGTGAATAGCAGGGGGCAGAGACTGCTAAGTAACTAGCATGAAGGACCAGGTGACCGTGTTCCTCTAGCTTAATAATGGCAGTTGCCAAGCGATTAAAACATGCTAGGTCACCGGGCCCTGATGGTAGTCAGGAGTCCAAACCCCAGGACATAACCCACTCGGTGGCGCAGGTAATTAATTGAAAAAGTAGAATCAAGGATGTTGTGGATGTTGGGAGGAGATTTCTTTAGAGTATTTATGTCACGATGGAGCCTTCGCCCTCCGTGAAGGTTTATCAGCCTTCTGTTCATAAATAAATGGCTCTAAATGGAATAATGTATGCACAATTTATCATTGGATAACCTAAAATGTGCGCATAATACAAAACTATGGGTAGAAACTGTAGTGTAAAACATTTTTAGAAGTAAAACGTAGATGGATTCTCAAGCTTTGTAGAGACTATTCAAACATCGCAGGTTTTATAGCAGGATGCTGTATCAAGAGTCAAACGGCAGAGGAAATTCTGATGAGGTCCCAGTGGATCTCATCTGTCAAGCTATTATCACTGTGAAACATAATTCTTAGCAAATAATTGAAAATACCTTTCACTATCCATGATGATGTAAGTGAAGGTAAAGTGCAACCGTGACTTTACATCAAGGAAAAGAGGAGTATGAAATACATGGTCACGTTAATGTTTCCTCAGAAAGCTTGGCAGATAAAAATGTGTGTGTGTGCGTGCACGCAGGTGTGCTGTGCCCATCGTTCCAATATCTGTGCAACCTTGATTACTTTTTACAGTGGACACTCGCAACATATAATAGACTCGAAATCTATCTATTTCGATCCAATTCATATTTAATTTGGATCCGACATGAATGGAATCTTTTCCCTTAAAAAAAATGACCATGTACTTTTGGCGATTTTGATACATTGACATTTCACTGCACATCAAAGGCATTGTTCCAGCTATGTTCTCCGAATGTATAATGGATGTTTACAGCTCTTTTTATAACCGATTAACATCAAACAGATCACTCTAGCTTTTCCAGCCTTTCTACCTGTACACACAGTCCCCAAAAACATCAGAGCCAACTTCTAGGATCTCACCCACATATATACAGTGCATTGTGAAAGTATTCAGAACTCTTGACTTTTTGATGTTACGTTAAAGCCTTATTCTAAAATTGAATAAATTGTTCGTTTTTTCATCAATCTACGCACAATACCACATAATGACAAAGCAAAAACAGATTTTTAGATATTTTTGCAAATGTATTTAAAATACAAAACTGAAATCACATTTACATAAGTATTCAAACCCTTTAGTCAGTACTTTGTTGAAGCACCTTTGGCAGCAATTACAGCCTTGAGTCTTCTTGGGTTCGACGCTACAATCTTGGCACTCCTGTATTTGGGGAGTTTCGCCCATTCTTCTCTGCAGATCCTCTCAAGCGCTGTCAGGTTGGATGGGGAGCGCACAGATATTTTCAGGTCTCTCCAGAGATGTCCAATCAGGTTAAAGTCCGGGCTCTAGCTGGGCCACTCAAGTGTTGTCTTGGCTGTGTGCTTAAAGTTGTTGTCCTGTTTGAAGGTCAACCTTCACCCCAGTCTGAGGTCCTGAGTGCTCTGGAGTAGGTTTTCATCAATGGTCCCTCTGTACTTGGCTCCGTTCATCTTTCCTTTCTGACTAGTCTCCCAGTCCCTGCCGCTGAAAAACATCCCCACAGCACGATCTTGCCACCACCATGCTTCACCGTAGGGATGGTGCCAGGTTTCCTCCCGACGTGACGCTTTGTATTCAGTCCAAAGAGTTCAATCTTGGTTTCATCAGACCAGATAATCTTGTTTCTCATGGTCTGAGAGTCCTTTTAGTGCCTTTTGGCAAACTCCAAGCGGGCTGTCATGTGCCTTTTACTGAGGAGTGGCTTCCGTCTGGTCACTCTACCATAAAGGCCTGATTGGTGGAGTGCTGCAGAGATGATTGTCCTTCTGGAAGGTTCTCCCATCTCCACAGAGGAATTCTGGAGCGCTGTCAGAGTGACCATTGGGTTCTTGGTCACCTCCATGACCAAGGCCCTTCTCCCCCAATTGCTCAGTTTGGCTGGGCGGCCAGCTCTAGGAAGAGTCTTGGTGGTTCCAAACTTATTCCATTTTAGAATGATGGAGGCCACTGTGTTCTTGGGGACCTTCAATGCTGCATAAATGTTTTGGTACCCTTCCCCAGATCTGTACCTCAACACAATCCTGTCTCGGAGCTCTAAGGACAATTCCTTCAACCTCATGGCTTGGTTTTTGCTCTGACATGCACACATTCATTCCAATTAGACTAGTTTGGATTTCTCCCTGACCTATATGGCTGCCAAATTCACCCCATTCTGGAACATTGAGATTCTATGACAACCCCTCTAGTAATTTAATATGATTTTTATGGTCTAACTATGATGTGAAAGTGTATTTCTTTCTCATAAAACATATTTCTAATTTAGTTGTGCGTAAAATCATTTAATTAGAATTGTGTTTTTTTTTATATCAAATTGCCATGGAAACGTGAAAAAGCAGGGAGCTATTGAAGTAGTGATCGACAGCATCCACTTGAAAGCAAACAATTCTCTGAGACGCAAGCTAGTGAATTTCACTTCAATCCCTGTCTGCCCCTGAGAGATGCCACCAGAAACCCAGAGAATGAAAACTAACTAGACCCCTCAACATTGATATTAAATCTGCGCATAGGCGATAGATGTATTTGTGGACTTTATTATAATTACTTGCCTATTACTACCTCCGGGGGATCATGGAAGCTAAGCTGTTTGTGCAGAACATGCTGAGTGAACATAACATTGGGTTTGTGTGGCAATTGCCACTTCCCTTACACTCTAATAATGTTATTAATGGGTCTGCGTTTATGGCAGTGGAATGGGCTGCTGCTTCATCACCCGCGTTAAAGTGGGTCATTTGGGCTGCTCTCACTTTATTAGAGGTTCAGGGAAAAGCCATCAGCATGGACTAGTTAATTGCATTTGCTGTCTTTGCTGTTGTAAACAGCACGTCGCCAGTCTGTTGTAGATGTGCAGGGATTTGTCTGTGAAAAAAATGCAGACATTTGTTTACAAAAATGTATGATTTGTCTAAGTCAACACAAACTGTTTTAATCTGCACCAGACTTCTTTGAGTTGATTTTGCTTGGGGAAAATCTTTGGCTGTGTGACATCCATATGCTGTACGTGCCTTGCAAAAGTAGTAAGACCCCTTGGATTTCTTCACATTTTATTGTGTTCACAAATTGGAATTAAAATTGAATGTCATTTATTTATGTCAACCAGGAAGAAAATTTTGAAATATTTATTTTTAAAGATTAACAAAAATGTAATAACAAAAAGATAGTAATTGAATAACTATGCAGTTCCCTGAGTCAATACATGTTAGAAACACCTTTGGCATCAATTATAGCTGTGAGTCTTTGGAAAGTCTATAAGAGATTTGCACACCTGGATTGTGCAACATTTGCCCATTATTCTTTTCAAAATTCTTGAAACTCTGTCAAGATGTAGGGGATCATGGCTAGACTGCGATTTTCAAGTCTTGCCATAGATCTTCAAGTGGGTTTAAGTCCAAATAGTAACTTGGCCACTCAGGAACATTCACTGTCTTCTTGGTAAGCAACTCCAGTGTAGATTTGGCCTTGTAGGTGTTGTAGGTTGTCCTTATCCTTTTCCTGTGGAAAGGTGAATTCCTCTCCCAGTTTCCGGTGTAAAGGAGACTGAAGGTTTTCCTATAGGATTGTGCCTGTGCTTAGCTCCTCCTGAAAAACTCCTCATTATTTGCCGATGTCAAGCAAATATTGAAAATAAGGAGGCAGTTGTGTCGGATTTGCACCAAACATAAGGCTTTGCATTTAGGCCAAAAAGTGTATTTTTGCAGTATTACTTTAGGGCCTTGTTGCATACAATAATATTTCTGTATATTGGCCCCATAGTAACATCCCTGAGCAGTTGTATTCCTGTCCTGCAGCTCAGTTCAGAAGGACGAATGTATCTTTGATGTGTCTGGGTGCTTTAATACATAATGAAAAGCATCTGCCAATCAGTGACCTTCTTAATGAGGATTTCAGAAATCTCCCTGGTCTTTGTAGTTAATTCTGTGCATGAAATTCAATACTTGACTGAGGGACCTTACAGATTAATGTGTGGGGGACAGAGGAAGGGTTAGTCATTAAAAAATAATGTCAACCCCTATTATTTCACACAAAATATAATGTAATTTGTAAAGCCACATTTTACTCCTGAACTAATTTAGGTTTGCTGAAACAAAGGGGCTGAATACTTATGCAACAACTACATTTTAATTATATTATTTTTTTTTTATTTTTTTTTCTCGAAACAATGTGTATTATCTTAATTTAAAATGTTTCCAACACGCAATGTAATTGTTCTGAACAGCAAGCCGACCCACGGGTTGAAAGAATGTTTTCATTCAGACCGCCAGCTGATTTTTATGCAGCTCACCAGCTGGGAACCGTTGGTATTCTACCCCAAGCAGGACCCTACTAATGATTAGCAGATAGGCTGAAGCATGGGATTGCCTCTTTACAGTGCATTCAGAAAGTATACACACCCCTTGACTTTTTCCACATTTTGTTGTGTTGCAACATGAATTGCAAATGGATTACATTTAGATTTTGTGTCACTGATCTACACACAATACCCCATTATCTCAAAGTGGAATTATGTTTTTAGAAATGTTTACAAATTCATAAAAAAAGAAAAGCTGAAATGTCTTAAGTATTCAATCCCTTTGTTATGGCAAGCTTAAATAACTTCAGGACTAAATTGTGCTTAACAATAAGTTTCATGGACTAACTATGTTCAATAATGGTGTTTAACATGATTTTTGAATGACTACCCCATCTCTGTACCCCACACATACATACAATTACAGTGCTTTCAGAAACTATTCATACCTGTCACGTTGGCATGAAGGATCGGGAGACAGACGCAGGAATGTGTAATAAGGGTTTTTATTGAGCCCAAATTACGGTGTGCCGCGTAAAGGCACAGGGATGAAGACCAAACAAACACGCAACAAAACACAGGGTTGAACCCCAAACAAAATAGCGAGGAGTGTAATGAATACTCAGGGAGAAAAAGGTGTAGATTCATGCGCAGAGCGCGGCAGATGTTTATTAAGCCTTCGCAGAAGGCAGGAATCGTGGTCACAGGCAGGCGATGGTCAAACGCAGGTAGGCAGTCAAAAACAAACAATACCTCACAACCATACAAACAGAAAGAACTAAATAGGGAGCTGATAAGACCAGGTGAGAAACGAACACAGGTGAAATCAATTAACAAAAATGAAAGACAGGGCTACGTTCCAGAATACAAAGAAACAGAACACAAAGAAAAAGAACACAAGGTGAAAAGAAAAGCAGAACCTTACAGGAGTACCTCGAATAAATAACACACGCACACAATGATTAACCCATGGGACGAGACCCGTAATCATCTGCGCAATCCACAATGGCACGAAAGCCAAAACACACAGCACAGGTACTCACACGCACCAACGGACATTGTAAAAATAGTCGACAGCCCTATGGAAACCAAAGGGCACACTTATACAAGTACTAATCAGTGGGAATAGGAGACAGGTGTGCGTAATGAATGTTCCGGAGGGATCCGGATTTTTTTGCAGTATTCCTTTAGTGCCATGTTGCAAACAGGATGCATGCTTTGGAATATTTTGATTCTGTACAGGTGTCCTTCTTTTCACTGTTTTGTTGACAAAAATTGTTGATCCATCCTCAGTTTTCTCTTATCACAGCCATTCAATTCTGCAACTGATTTAAAGACGCCATTGACCTCATGGTTAAATCCCTGAGCGGTTTCCTGCCTCTCCGGCAACTAAGTTAGGAAGGGCGCCTGTATCTTTGTAGTGACTGGGTGTATTGATACACCATCCAAAGTGTAAATAATAACGTCACCATGCTCAAAGGGATATTCAATGTCTGATTTTTTTCCACCAATCTAACAATAGGTGCTCTTCTTTGCGAGGCATCGGAAAACCTCCCTGATCTTTGTCATTGTGCTTGAAATTTACTGCTCGACTGAAGGACCTTACAGATACAAATATTTCTTCCACTTTGATATTACAGAGTATGTTGTGTACATCGTTGACAAAAAATGACATCCGTTTTAATCCCACTTTTTTACAACAAAATGTGGAAAAGTCAAGGGGTGTGAATACTTCCTGAAGGCCATGTATTTATAGCCACTATGCTGCATCAGTTGGGCTAAAGGTGATAATGCTTACTGCTAATAGCATACCTGATAATATAGACCATGCATAGGCTATATTCATTGTCCAAAATGTAAAAATAATTATATGTTATATGGCAGATTTATGGAGTTGGAAATTATATTTTAGATAGTATCAGCATAATTGTATTTTCTTCCATTTTGGAGTAGAATGTCCTTTTAAAAAGTCAGCAGCACTGAGCTCCTCAAGCCTTCCAGAGAAAACTGTACTGCAATGTACATGGAACACTATTTTTCGGTCAACTGTTTATGACTTAACCTCAAACCGACTATAAATTGTAGAAATTCATATACAAATGTTGAAAGTGTTTAATGAGTCAACTAAAAGATGTGCAACATGAAACTATTGTCCCATTTACATTGTGTAATTTATTGACGGTCCCTAACTATCCCCAGAGATAAGCTATCCAAAGTCAAACCAATTTTGCCACAGTCGCACACAAGCCGGCTGAAGCTAACTGGTGAAATTATTTGGCTAACTCTTCTCACCTGCGAACACACACAAGAGACAGTCATATCAAATCACACTCCGAAAGTAACTCACGTTTAAATTCTGTCAAGGCCACTAGCATTTCTTAATGAACCACATCTAAAACGAGGCCAAATCAGGAAGTGCAGTCGCCCTTTAAGTTTTACATCTGTGCTTTGCCTTTGGATAAAAGCCAAAAAGAAAGCTTGGCAAAATAGTCTTGAATGTGCTCCTGGTGCTCCTCTAATACAGTCTTACTATGTAAATGTTAACAGGAAAGCAGTGAGAAGCAGACCAAATAGCCGTAGAACTCAGTAGGTGAGAAATTGATGAAGAGAGCACCTCTTAATGTGTTACACAAGCAAAAGCTTAGAAGCAGGCTCCAATTTTTATTCTCCTAATGTTGCCTGAATATTTCGAATGCCTCATTACTTGCTTTTGATGGACTAGAGAAGAGGCTCCTCTCCATCGAATAATGAGTCCTAAAGCTTATTACGCCAATGTGCATTGAATTGAGAGGCCAATTCTTTTTCTTTTAGACACCCCTTATGCTAGAGGACTCAGGCCTAATCTAAAAACACAGTCACGTCATTACATTTGAGGAAACCATAGAGGATCCAGTAGTCTGTTTAGAGGGCTTTATAATTGAATTGATTTACACCTGCCCTTTGACACATCATATTGTGCGTGACATTTTTCTCTGGAGAAAGCATACATTTCGAGGCCACACCGGAATGGCCATCAGAATGAAAGGCCTCCTCACTATGTCTAATATGAGCGGCCAGTGCCATGCCAAGCACCCCACGATCAGGGTCCATGCACATTCGTCACGTGGGCCACCACTGTTGGGAAGGCTTAACGGATTAGCGTTGTCTCGAACCACTCACCTAATCCCATTTACAGGCAATTGAATCCACATGTAATTTCTGTCAGATATGACCACCCTTATGCTACATACTCTTATCTAAGTTATAAATCTACTAAAATGTAAAGTTAGAGAACAAAGAGGTAGTAGGTGCCAGCTACATGGTTTTAACTAGACAGCACATGTTCATATATTATCTATGAAAAAATTATTTGAGATCAAACAACAACCTCATAGACAAACATTCCAAAATGCCCTTGCTCTGTATCACTTATTAATAACTCATATTTAACAAAACAACATAAATCATTCATGTTAAACCAACAGATTTAAATGGCAGTCCCATTTTCCCATGGATTGTAGGGGTGTAATGGTTCCCCAAACCCATTTGGGTTCACGGTTTGGTTTCAATACAGCGGGAAAATTAAATGCCATTCACAATGTTCAGCATTGTCTGTTGTGACCGGATTGTTATGTTGGGCCTTTCAAGTTTCTACTCTGATGCTGCCTTTGTAACCATGTGGGAGGTGGGAATTTACCAGTTGTTAAGTTGTAAATATCAGTTTGATGCAGTCATGTGATTTGAACTCGTTGAGAAACGCCAATTTGTTCATGACCAACAAGCTGTGTCAACCATAAACTAAAAGTACAGCTGTTATGCTTGTAAACAAATTATAGAAACAACATTAGTAGATTGCGTTTTATAAATATATATTTTTTTGCATTCAATTGCTGAAAATGCTGTTATAGAGTCCATTTCCTTAGTAGGTGATGTCAGAGATCACCATGTGGGAGAAGTGGGTGCTCGGGTTGATAGACAAGTTTCCCACTAGTAATTACCAGTTTGAGGGCCGATTTAAGTGGATTTTTCCCAGTCGTATGTGGTAAATCCCCATATCCCACTTCGTTACGAACACACCATGACACGGCCTCCTTCAGTGCCAGATGTACACTTATGACTCTCATAAAGGAGTCGTGTCTCTCCCACTGCGGGGTAATGTGATGGGCACTGTTAAGTAAGCGCAACACAGGGTGCATTGGCCAGTTCATTGAAAACTTGGTTTGTTTGCATTATATAGAGCGGATTCTACCTGTTTGCTGAAATAAGTGCAAGAGGGAAGTTCGTAACATGGCCCGAGCACTTTCGCGAGGTGCTGAAACCCCATATTTGCAGCTATAAAATAAAGACTGTAAAAAATATAAACATAGCCTATCTATCGCTCTTGTAATTTCTTTGGCCCGGTCAGAGTCAGCTACCAAGGGCTGCTTGAATACAGAGGGGAGACATGTTGTGTTGCTCCAGTATACTGGGGTGATGTCAACGTAAATGTGTCGACATATTTGAGGTGCTGGCAGTTGCATAGGCTATTCCCGTTGAGCGTGGTGACATACCGTTAACGTGTTATCCACAACTCTCTGTCCATCGCCGTTGTAATCTACTGGGGAGCCAACATTTTCCCAAACTGGAGTTAAACAATGATGCAGGATCCTCCAATTCTGGTTTATCAACTCCACCACTCGCCATCGTACAGAACTAGTTCCGGCTGTATTTACAAAATGACAGTTTGCTGCGTCAATTCATTTTATATATTTTTGTTATGTATTCATTCGGGTTCACAGCATGGACCAAACCGAGGTTCCCATACACCCCTAATGGATTGTGATGTCAAGTAGATTTTGAGATGTGGTGTAAATATGCCTTTCTCTCGTAGCTTAGACGCTTGAAAAAGCAAAAATGACAGATATTCCAGTGTGTTAGAGGAGGCTATGCTGGTGTAATCCATTAGATGTGTGACCCATTCCAAATGATTCGATGTGTGACCCATTCTAAATGATTCCCATGGGCACTGTATTGAGCATATGGTCAGCAAACCTTATTCCCTTTTACTTCTGAGTCACTGTCTGCACTGGTGTGACGGCAGTACGTCCCATGGTACCAAAAGGAAGTTAAACATGGCAAAACACACCTGGCCCGTCTCTGCACCACAACTCAGCCTAATTTTCTAGCTGCTATTACCATGAGTTTAACAAATCTGAGAATCAGAATGCACTCAAATTTATAGGGGTATCGGTTGAGCTCTTTTCCACTCCTCACCTTCCAGCTCTTTTCCACTTCCATCAACTCTAGTACTGGAAGTAAACTTAATAAGGTATGCAGCAAAGAGCTTTACTTTAGATAACATATTCCTTTTGGTAGTGTGTCTTGAATGCAGTTGGCTCAGGTTTAGCTTCTCCGTACAGTCACCATGGAAGCATGTGCCTTATTCCTGGTGGTATCAGTGGACAAGGTCACTTGGCTGATTGACGTTTCCCTCTGGACTGGAGGCCTTCCCTCTGTGCAGGTTAACATGGAACTCCATTTCAGTGGCGGTGGTAGACGGGAGGGCCTGTGGGGGCCAGAAGAACCACTAAGGCAGTACTGTCCTTATAGACTTCCCAATCGTTGTCTCTCCTGCCGTAAAGCTGGGTTCCTACTTGGTTGGCTGACTACAGTTTTTATTACTACTAATCCTATTACGCTGGCTCTGACGCTTGACTGATGTGGCAGGGCTTGCAAACGATCACAGATTACAAAGGGAAACCCACCGCGAGCTGCCCAGCGATGCAAGCATACCAGACGAGCTAAATGCCTTCTATGTTCGCTTCGAGGCAAGCAACACTGGACGATGCATGACGGCACCAGCTGTTCCGGACGACTGTCTGAGCTTGCTCTCCATGTGAGTAAGATCTTTAAACAGGTTAACATTCCCAATGCCGTGGGGCCAGACAAAGTACCAAGTTTCTTCAATGACATTTTCAACCTATCCGTAACCTGGTCTGTAATACCCACTTGTTTCAAGCAGACCACCATAGTCCCTGTGCCCAAGAATGCCAAAGTAACCTGCCTAAATGACTAATCGCCCCGTAGCACTCATCTATAGCCATGGAATGCTTTGAAAGGCTGGTCATAGCTGACAACACCATCATCCCAGTCACCCTGCACCCATTCCAATTCGTATATCGCTTTAACAGATCCACAGATGACGCAATTTATATTGCGCTTCACACTGCCCTCACCCACCTGGACAAAAGGAATACCTTTTGATGATGGAGTTTTGGCTTTTAAGTGAAATAGACCATGTTGATGTATAGCCCTTCATTGGTTTTTCTTCATGTAATTAATTAGAATACTTTTATGAATGAAAACTGAACTCATTTTTACATTTCTGAAACATCTAGAAGCACACTTTCACTTGTTAGTAAGAGTTCATTGGGTTTTCTTATAAAGAGACTTACAGACAAGTTGATCAGGTATGGGGTGTATCTCAGTATGAAATGCCAATGAAATAGGTTCAGCATCTTTCAATGTAAGGGTAACATGAAAGACCCTGTAATGTTATAAAATGTCTATACAATACAATGCTTATTGTAGTAGGGATAAATGCCTTTGTAGAATGGCTTTTTGTTGATGATATTCCTGAGGTGAGCTATTTGGTAATCGTTCTATTCTGCCTTCTGTGGTTTCATGTTAAAAAGCCATATCAATGTTATAACTCACAATAGATACACATGGTGAGGCTTAACATGACCACGTCACTGAGCAGTGTACTCCCGTCACTGAGTAGGGTACTCCCGTTTCTCCTATGTTAAATTGCCTACTTTACTCATAACCTGACAATGGCTGTATTCTTTTTTTTTTATCATTCTATAAACATTTTGGATTTGGTTGGTTGGTCGTTTTTAACATACTTCCATGTCGTCTTAACACACTACAGCATGCTTAAAAACACTTGGAACAGATATACCTTTGCATGGAATATACGTCACAATTACCAGCCAAAGAGCCGATTCCGACGGACTTTCTTCAACTAGCTAGCTAACCCTGCTTTTAAGATGCCGAAAAGCTGTTGCGTACCATTTTGTCTGAACAATAGTGGGAGAAAACAACACCAAATGAAGTTTCATCAACTGCCCAAGGACCAGGTTACACGAACCTCATGGTTTCCGCAATGATGATGATGATGATGATGGAAAGCTGTGGGCTCCGGTTACTCGATACATTTATGTGTGTTCAAAGCACTTCATCACCGGTAAGTCGCTAACACTTGTTTGTATCTAACTAGCTATGTGTATCGCATAAAGTTTGCTAGTTAGCTTGTGAAAGATTATTGGAATCTGTGTGGGTAGCTGGACAGGTAGGATGACTGACAATAGTGAAGGTGAACGGGTGGTCACGGGTCAGGTGACAGAGGAATGGATGAAACTGAGGCAGGAATTCCTTTAACCACAAAGTGGTATATTTACTTGGTAATTTGTGTTGATTCATGGACGCACAGAATGTGTGGGTTAGACGGAGTTGAGGAAGAGAAGGCAGTGAGGTCGGGCGGTGGCGATTTCCTCTATTTAATGAGTTGAGCTCTGTCGGACATTTCCACCTGACCTAATTAAAGCGCCCCTGGCCCAACTGAGAAAGTGGCCATGAATTAAAGGATGATTCCACCAACTCCATGGGTCTTTCTACAGCTTCTAATAAGGACTAGTGAGATGAATCTGTCCAAATAACAGCTATAATGTTCTTCAACACTTGGATATTTATGCAAACCTGGAGATTCCACCAAATAGGTATAGATATTGCCTTAGTCTACTTTGGGCCATTTGGTAGGGTTGTCTCCCCAGCTGGTCTCCGGCAAGTTGAATGGAAATATAGGCAAGCCAAGAAGAATCAACTTTTCTAAATACCTAGTCCGTTCAAGGGCAGGCAAAGACTGGAAGTAGTTACGCAACATTTCTAAGACTAGCGAATTAGATCAAGATTAACGTCAGCTAACCGGTGAAACAGCAAGGGCTAAACAAACAGTGACGTAAGTATAATGCGACAGATTTACTAGCTTTACTGTCAGTGTTAGCAGGTCGGGTAACACAGAGTGGCAGAATATGGAACACAGAGTGGCAGAACATGGAACAAGCCAATAATTTGTTGGTGTGACAGCCAAGTATGTTAATAAAAGACGTGCTGCTGCTGAAAACGTTTAAACGACAAAAAAATGTCAGTAGTTTGCTTAGATGGGCGTAACGGGAGTACCCTACGGCTGTACCCTACTTGGGGGCGTGTTCACGTTATGCCACGACTCGCCTTGTGTATCTATGTGAGATCAGGTTTGAGAAACAAGTTAGAATGACTAAGAATTTTTCAAGATATAATAACTAATAGAGATTCCAGGTTGAGAAGCATGGATGAAGGTTACAGCTATAAAATCTTAATAAGAAACAGAAGTGAATGTTATGAATTTCTGACAAAACATGGCTTCCTATAAAGTCTGTATTTTCTATGAAAGTGGCATTGATGTCTTGTGAATACAAACTGTGATTCTCTCACTTCTCTCAGTTTTAAATGGTTGAGAGATAATTGTAGTCAAATGCTGCTTCTGCAACGATCAAATGACCGTGGTCCCCTTATAAAGCCCTATTACAATGCTTCTTTGTGTTCTCTACAAAATGAAAAGCTCAAAGTTTGAGGCAAAATCCAAGTTTAAGGTTTCTGTCTGGGGCTCCTGTACATTCTCCTTCATTACTTGTCCCCTATTGAATTACTTCTAATCAATATCACAGATGGATGTTTTGGAAGTGCATGCAGTTTTCGCAAAGATATGGTTTTCCAGTTGACTTCATTCTAAACCAAAATAGATGCAGTTTTGACATTACAGCAATATCCAAGCAGATCATAATCCAAAACATCCATTTGCAGAAATACATGTGTTTTACTGTAACTCTGCATAAGGTATACAGTAATTGTAGAGAGACAAGAACAATTCTACCCCTACCTCTTCCTTGTGTTGTATAAATAGGCAGGAAGGCAGAGAAAGCAGTGCGGTGCTGTTTTGAGCTTGCAGGAGAGAAATGTGATACAATTTTTCTGTGAAGCATTTCATGGCTAAACACAGTATGCAATATTAAAAGCTGAGGTGCAGTGAAGGGCTGCCGTGCTGTGTTGGTTTCCGTGAACCAACGGCCTGGCACCCATGAGTCACCTTCGCTCTCACACAGCAATTCTCAAGAGTGCTGCTCTCCAGGAAAAGTCTCTTTGGATCTAACAATAAAATGCACCCGACAAATTCAGCCATTTTGTACACACCAACTTAAGAGTTGTGCAGTATCTTAGAGGGCCATGTTTAGGAAAATTACAAGGAAAGGAAAAAGTCTGCAATCATAAAACATGGAGTATTGTTTTTTAAAATCTGATTTCTTGTGAGTTTTTTTTCCTTTATCCGAGACCAAACACCTTTACAATCTAATAGTGAAGTGTGCAAAAATATGATGAGGTATAATTAAAATCAATCCGTGCCAAAAGCTTCCACTTCTAAACCACAATAAATCAAATCAAATTTGATTTGTCACATGCACCAAATACAACAGGTGTAGAATTAACCGTGAAATGCTTGCTTATGAGCCTTTCTCAACGATGCAGAGTAAAAAAAAATATATACGCTACCGTTCAAATGTTTGGGGTCACTTAGAAATCTCCTTGTTTTTGAAAGAAAAACTTTTTGTCCATTAAAATAACATCAAATTGATCAGAAATACAGTGTAAACATTGTTAATGTTATAAATGACTATTGTAGCTGGAAACGGCTGATTTTTTTATGGAATATTTACATAGGCGTACAGAGGCCCACTATCAGCAATCATGACTCCTGTGTTCCAATTGCACGTTGTGTTAGCTAATCCAAGTTTGTCATTTTAAAAGGTGAATTGATCATTAGAAAACCCTTTGGCAATTATGTTAGCACAGCTGAAAACTGTCGTCCTGATAAAAGAAGCAATAAAACTGGCCATCTTTAGACAGTGAAGAGGCGACTCCGGGATGCTGGCCTTCTAGGCAGAGTTGCAAAGAAAAAGCCATATCTCAGACTGGCCAATAAAAATAAAAGATTGGCCCCAGTGATGTACTGGGCCGTATGCACTACCCTCTGCAGTTGCCCCCCAAAAAAGAACACAGACACTGGACAGAGGACCTTTGCCTAGAAGGCCAGCATCCCGGAGTCACCTCTTCACTGTTGACATTAAGACTGGTGTTTTGCGGGTACTATTTAATGAAGCTGCCATTTGAGGACTTGTGAGAAGTCTGTTTCTCAAACTAGACACTCAAATGTACTTGTCCTCTTGCTCAGTTGTGCACCGGGGCCTCCCACTCCTCTTTCTATTCTGGTTAGAGACAGTTTGTGCTGTTCTGTGAAGGGAGTAGTACACAGTGTTGTACGAGATCTTCAGTTTCTTAGCAATTTCTCACAAGGAATAGCCTGTATTTCTCAGAACAATAGACTGACGAGTTTCAGAAGAAAGTCTTTGTTTCTGGCCATTTTGAGCCTGTAATCAAACCCACAAATGCTGATTCTCCAGATACTCAACTAGTCTAAAGAAAGCCAGGTTTATTGCTTCTTTAATCAGAACAACAGTTTCCAGCTGTGCTAACATAATTGCAAACGGGTTTTCTAATGATCAATTCGCCTTTTAAAATGATAAACTTTGATTAGCTAACACAACGTGCCATTGGAACACAGGAGTGATGGTTGCTGATAATGGGCCTC
The DNA here is from genome assembly GCF_002910315.2 of Salvelinus sp. IW2-2015. Classification (NCBI taxonomy): domain Eukaryota; kingdom Metazoa; phylum Chordata; class Actinopteri; order Salmoniformes; family Salmonidae; genus Salvelinus; species Salvelinus sp. IW2-2015. The sequence continues at coordinate 14,082,657 of NC_036863.1, forward strand.
TGTACGCCTACGTAGATATTCCATTAAATATCAGCCGTTTCCAGCTACAATAGTCATTTACAACATTAACAATGTCTACACTGTATTTCTGATCAATTTGATGTTATTTTAGTGGACCAAAAAAGTGTTCTTCTTTAAAAAACAAGGACATTTCTAAGTGACCCCAAACTTTTGAATGGTAGTGTATATATTAACACAAGGAATAAAATACACAAGAATGGAGCTATATACAGGGAGTACCAGATCAATGTGCAGGGGTATGAGGTATTTGAGGTAGATATGCACATGAAGGCAAGGTAAAGTGACTAGGCATCAGGATAGATAATAATAAGAGTAAAATAAAGTACAGACTAGCAGCAGCATATAAATTAATGACATATTATGAAGAGTAATTATACGGAGTAGCCGGAATTCCTTCCAATGATCTGTTAATTACAGTTTGGAATAATGATTTAAGTACAGTAATTTGTTCTGTGTTCACAGACTGAACTCTTTTTTTCTTTTTATTTAAAGCCGCTGCTAATTCTAAAAGTAAATAACTGGCAATTATTTTATTTATTTTTCCAGTAATTAGTGTCAGGGCTAAATTCAATAGGTTAATGAGTAACAGATAATACATTGTTTTCTTAGAAAAAAGTAGCATTTTCAAATAAGACAATAAAGAACCCTTGGGGACTCTTTTGAGCAAGAAATAGACATTGCCAAATAATGTCTAATGTCAATTATTTTATGATTCCATGCATACTGTTGTTTGTTGTGGCATTAGTCCCTTTCTAAATGCAAGATCTTACATGATAAAAAACTGTCTCGTCCTTAGTTAATCTTGTTCAGTTTTAATTAAACGTCAAATGAGTGTGTCTACATGATCTGTACCACTAAAACCGACAAAGGGCAGTGGTGCTAATTGTTTTTGGAAACTGAGCGAGAACAAAATTGAGTTCACTGTAAATGATAACAAAAGTCCAGGTATCGACAGCTGATTTAGTAAGCCCTTGCACTGAAACGGGGCCACGGTATTCCCCAACTTGCTGTGTCCCCAAATCAATATCTATCAACGATCTGAAATTAAACCTAGATTAAATCCCAATTTCATCTCAGGGAGTCACGTTTGGCAAGTTTCAGATAATTAGATCATCCTGGCGAAGGCGACTAAGAAGTTTTCCTTCTCTTTTTCTCTCATGCCTTCCTACCGGTTAAGTCAAAACAATCACAGTCCCGAGTTTGAAATATAGCATCTGTAAACGTAACACTAAAATCAGTCAGACTACCAAGCAAAGATAGTGATATCTATTCAGCCCTATGCGTCTAGAAGGAAAATTGACAAATCTCTCATCACAAACCACAAGTGAACTATGTAAATGTACAGGAATCTGAGAGAAGAAGAAGTGCAGTACCTTGAACGATGAGATGCACTTTGGATGATTTGGGTTTGTTGCTTGTGAGGATGGAGCACACGTAGGGCCCCTCGTCGTGTACATTCACATTCTGGATCTTTATGCTGTACTCTGTCATGGGTGTGTTGTCCATTCGGACCACTCGAGGGTCCAGAGACCACTTGTCAGCCCCCGCGTAGAGAATGGTGGTGCGGTTGAGCCAAGCCACCCGCGATACCTTGCTATCCACAGTACATCTGTGAGGAAAACAGAAATAACAGAGAGAGGATGTGTTATGCATTTAAGCATAGTTTTACAGTGTTCTATTGTGTCCATTCTGTTGTGAAGCACAATCGAGTGATGTTCATCAAGTGATGTCTGACCGACCAAATCAAATCAAATGTTATTTGTCACATGCGCCGAATAGAACACCTTACAGTGAAATGCTTACTTACAAGCCCTTAACCAACAATGCAGTTTTAAGAAAATATCCAAAAAAGTAAGAGAATAAAGAATAACAAATAATTAAAGAGCAGCAGTAATCAACAATAGTGGGGCTATATACAGGGGGTACCGGTACAGAGTCAATGTGTCAATGTGCGGGGGCACCGGTGGAGAAGTGGCTATGCATAGATAATAACAGAGAGTRGSAGCAGCGKGGGGGGGGGGGGGGGGCAATGCAAATAGTCTGGGTAGCCATTTGATTAGCTGTTCAGGAGCCTTATGGCTTGGGGGTAGAAGCTGTTTAGGAGCCTCTTGGACCTAGACTTGGAGCTCCGGTACTGCTTGCCGTGCGGTCAGAGGTCGAGCAGTTGCCATACCAGGCAGTGATGCAACCCGTCAGGATGCTCTCGATGGTGCAGCTGATGCTACTATTGTGTGAGGATCTGGCTTTTGTATGACGTTTTTGATAAAGTAAGACCTCAGGATTTCGTATACAATATAGGTTAGCAGTGTTCTTCAATACTGTTGCTGGGGACCCACATGATGTACAGGCTTTTGTTCCAGACCAATAGTAGCACATCTGATTCAACTAAACACCATGCCCTTGAGAATTTCAATCAAGTATGTTAGCACTGGAATGGAACAACAGCCTGTGAGTCCCCAGGACCTTGATAACATAACTGACTTCTTTGAGCTCTCCCCGAGTACCCCAACTGCACACATTTATGTTGTAGCCCCAGACAAAAACACCTGAGGTGCATTCAGTTCACTTGATGATCGTTTGCTACGTTGCGGAATGGTTTGTACTAAACGCGCTCCGGCACCGCTTACCGTGCGGTAGCAGAGAGAACAGTCTATGACTTGGGTGACTGGAGTCAAAGACTTCCTCTGACACCACCTAGTATATAGGTCCTGGATGGCAGGAAGCTTGGCTTCAGTGATGTATTGTGCCGTACGCACTACACTATGTAGCGCTTTATGGTCGGATGCTGAGCAGTTGCCATACCAGGCGGTGATGCAAATGGTCCGGATGCTTTCGATGGTGCAGCTGTAGAACTTTTATGAGGATCTCGGGAACCATGCCAAATCTTTTCAGTCTCCTGAGGGGGAAAAGGTGTTATCGTGCCCTCTTCTTGTGTTTGGACCATGATAGCTAAAAAAAATAATATTAGGGAGTGGATCAGCTTTAATATTACGGATAGATTGTTGTTTCCATCACTGTAATTGTCTGCATCATTTCCAATCCACCATATATTTTTGGGGTAAATATATATACACACATATATATATATATATATATATATATATATATATATATATATATATATATATATATAGACCACACCACACACCATATACATACATACATATATATACATATGTATATACGTATATGTATATATATACACACATATATATATTATATATATATACATATATATGTATATACACATATATATATACATACATACATATATGTGTATATGTGTGTGTGTATATGTATGGATATTTATGTGTGTATATATATATATGTATATATATATACACATAATGTGTTTGTATGTATGTGTGTATATATATATATATTTACCCCCAAAATATATGGTGGATTGGAAATGATGCAGACAATTACATTGATGGAAACAACAATCTATCCGTGTATATATACACACATACATACACATACCATTATAGTTTGTTGGTGATGTGGACACCAAGGAACTTGACACTCTTGACATGCATATATAGAAAAAAATATGTGAAAATAAAATAATGATTAACTGTACCAAAAAAACATCAACGTTTATGTATTAAAAATCTTAAATATTGCCAGGTTGGTTTTCACAGCTGTTTCACACGGTGTTCATTATTGTACATTTTAAGGTGTCCTTTGATGGTATTTATTTGTTCCACATTATTCATTGTTGTATCCTAGGACCTACAATAGATACATATATATTCAACCACAAGGGTGTACTAATGAGCTATGCGATATTTTTTTAATCATAATAGAGAACTACTGAAATTATATTATTATTCTTTTCACTCTGTCAATTAGGTTAGTATTGTGGAGTAACTACAATGTTGATCCATACTCAGTTTTCTCCTATCACAGCCATTAAACTCTAACTGTTAAAAAGTCACCATTGGCCTCATGGGGAAATCCCTGAGTGGTTTCCTTCCTCCCCGGCAACTAAGTTAGGAAGGACGCCTGTATCTTTGTAGGGACTGCATGTATTGATACACCATCCAAAATGTAATTAATAACATTGCCATGCTCAAAGGGATATTCAATGACCCCTTTTCGTTTTACCCATCTACCAATAGGTGCCCTTCTTTGCGAGGCATTGGAAAACCTCCCTGGTCTTTGTGGTTGAATCTGTGTTTGAAATTCACTGCTCGACTGAGGGACCATACAGCTAATTGTATATGTTGGGTACAGAGATTAGGTAGTCATTGAAAAATCATGTTAAAACTATTATTGCAAACAGAGTGAGTCCATGCAACTTATTATGTGTCTTGTTTAGCACATGTTTACTCCTGAACTTATTTAGGTTTGCCATAACAAAGGGCTTGAATACTTATTGACTCAAGACATTTCAGCTTTACATTTTTTATTAATTTGTAAACATTTAGAAAACATAATTCCACTTTGACATTATGGGGTATTGTATGTAGGCCAGCGACAATACATCTCAATTTAATCAATTTTAAATTCAGGCTGTAACACAACAAAATGTTGAGGTGTGTGAATACTTTCTGAAGCATTAGCGTCTATTTTCCTACATCCAGTGTGTCTATTGATTGGTGGTAATTTTTGGCTTATAAATTGATTTTATGCACACTCAACACCAAATGACATACACGAGGCTCATTAGAAATGATTCAAGCATTCTATGGAAACAAAACGTATGCTTAGTGTTTTGCAAATTTTTTCTGTCACAATTATCATGATACATTGATTTAAATGTCAGCACCTGTGCTAAATTTCAATTTACAATGAGAATGTACGCCAAGTCCGATTTGCATATCCTTGGCATTCTCCAGTAGGCATGCTTTGTGGAAAAGCCCAGTCAAACCATTTATTTGAAAAAGAGAGAAGCCTAAACTGATGTCTCTCTGAGTCCCCAAGAGAACTGGTGGTAACAAACAACATGTGATTTGTATTCAGGACAGATTATTGGATCCTAACCTCTTTGCCTAACCTTCAATCCAATGAACTTCAGTGGAGGAATATCATAATGCTCATAATACCAATTCGACTTCCAGCGCATACCAAACGGGGACAAGGAAGAGCAAGTCTCCGTGGGCATATATCAAAACTATTGGAGAACTGTACAATTTGTGATGCAAATCTAAGACTAAAGGTTAACGTGAGTGACTGATTTCTTCAAAAAAGTATTACATAAGGAAAAGTGAAATAACAATATTCAACAGTAAAACAAAAAAAGTTATATTCATGACAAAAGGCCAATAACCTTTGCTCTGTCCAGCAATACAGCCTATTGGAGTGTTTTAGTTCAGTGACCCTTTGTTCGCTTTGCAACAAACAGGAAAGCTTGCCTTAAAGGTTGTTTTGAAAGATTGGTTGTGCTTTTATTTATCTGACATGATAAATAACTTACTATGGATTGCCTTATGATCTGTAAATGGTCATACCATCAACACTACCCGCTACATTCATTAATCAACTGCCTCTCCTTGTCATGCAGTTACTAAGTTGTCTTAGTAATCAATGTTCACATGTATTTCATTAAGTAAATAAGAAGACCGATTAGATGGACAGAGAGAACAGTATAAATCCTCCCGCTTCCCTTAAACCAGTTACTACTACCCTTGCTGTAAAAGTTTGTTTCATGTTGCAGTTGACAACAAATGAAACTGTCAGTAAGTTGAATATCTACAGAGCAGAGATGTCCAACACTGGTCCTGGAGAGCTACTGACGCCTTCAGTCTGGACCATGATGAGTTTAATCCCTCTTCTTGTCATTGAAATACTATAACCACTCAAGTAATAAAACGGTTTTGACTGAAATATTTACAGGAACATCACATATTTGTTGTTTATCTAAATAGCGTAAATAATGTTAAATCACATACACCGCTCTGACCACTTTTGTCGTGAAAATAGTGCTCTATAAATATTCATCATTGTTCCATGAGAAGGTCACGCGTGGTTGTGGCATGTGTATTACTTTTACTCCGAAAACAAGGCAGAAAAATAATACAACAAATAATTATGATGAATTATTCATTAGGTATTCATTTATTCAAGAGAAAGGTCAGCAGTGTTGAATGTGTACACAGTCTCGCTGCATGTTACTGTATTATCACAATTAATGATAGGGAATCTATGATAGCTGTCAGAGCCACTTGTAACCCGGTGTCAAGGCTTTTGCTTCACAGTACAATGGTGGGTGTCAATGTGAATCGCTGATAGCACAAACCGTCAGTTTAACTGTGTTCACCACATTCAGTCATTATTCCAAGAGGATTAAATGGCTGTCACCAGGGTAAAACATGTGAAAAGTGTATGGAATGTTTGTAACACAACAAATAACCCATAGTTTGGGAGTATTCTTTAAACATTGAAATAAATGTTGCAAAAATATGCAAATATCGCTTAGTTCAGATCACATGATTCCAGTATAGGCCAGGTAGTACAATGCCTAGTTGAATTATGTTTCTGATGAACTCCAGTACGAGGGCAAACCCTAGCAAACCCCTCCTTCACAGAAAAATTCAGACACATCACAAGGTCAAAAGAGGAAAGCTTGCCTTAAAAGAGTAGTTCACTAATTTACAACTTGATGTTAGATGGTTCCTCGCCCTGAAAGTAGTCTATGGGCCAGCAGAAGTGTAGGGAATGTATTGGAACCATTGACAACCACAAGATTAAGCAGTTCTCAATGATACCAAACACTCTGACGTCGCTTGGCAATGACTGCATTCACAAACAAAAGTCTTCCCTCCCTTTTTCTCTCTGCTTTCCTCAGCTCACACCCTCTTGTTTCTAAAATAACTATGTCATTTTGAGATTGTGTTTCGACTGCTGCAGTGAGGACAGCCATGTCTGTACGCCATCCAGTGTTGCTGCCTCTCCATTCATCCCTAATGACTACAGTATGAGCTCTTACACCATAAATCCTTTTAACTGGAGCGGACATCCAGCAGGTTTTTACTGAGCCTATCAATTCTGTATCCAGAGGCCTCCATCAAAAATATGGCGGTGAACTCGAGCATACCTCCATGTGTCCCTTGATAATAAGTGTTACTTATTGTGCCCTCAACTCTTCATTCAGGAATCAAGGCTGAGACAGATACTTATACGGAGCTCGCCTACCACCACAGAGACCAAGCCGAACTTGGACACACACAGTTAAATAAACAGCCAACAAAATCATCTGTTCCAGGGGGACATTGAAAGGCGATAGATACCGCAGAATAACAAAGTGCCAGCCACCTGAGTGGAGGGATATTTAATAGAATAACAACTATTCTGCTCGAGATTCCATATCACCATCCAACAGACAGACGCCATATTTACTTTATACAAAATCATCCTTATCTCTTCCGTTCATCTAATAATCATATAAGTTATATTAGACACCATACAGTATTTACTTTAATTCATACGTTATGCATTAAACAGTAAAACCCAGTCAGTTATGTAGTAGAGAACATTAAACTACAATTGAGCAAAGCTCCATGGGAGTACTTTGGTCTGGTACATCACTGAATGATGTCTTTCATGGTTTAATGATAGTGAGTTGAATTAAATACAATAACATTCATGTACTGTGTTTTTCCTTGAGAGAGCTGCAGGGAGAGAAATATTTAGAAATATTAACAATTAACATTCTATGAACCAGGATATTTAAATGTACTGTTTGTTGGCATGGCCACTCATTGATTCAACAGACAACAAATAGCCGAAATTGACACCCTTAATCATTACGGGAACACAGCATGTGGTCTTGAGTTGCCAGCTACAATAGTAGAAGCAATTGTTAAAAAATGCATGTCTTACTTGTATAAATATTACAAGCAAATACTATCCAAATTGGTTTTGTCTTGCAATCACCTAAGCCTTAAAATGACCTAAATTGAACTCCAATGGCACTATATGGCAATAGAACTACAATGGAAATATTTAGTTAAATAGTTAACCAATTTCTGTATTTAACCTTTATGCACTAATCTCTTTTGACATATCACATACAGTGCCTTCAGAATGTATTCATACCCCTTGACTTAGTCCACATTTTGTCACGTTATAGCCTGAATAGAAAGCAACTCCAGTGTAGATTTGGCCTTGTGTTTTAGGTTATTGTCCTGCTGAAAGGTGAATTTATCTCCCAGTGTCTGGTCGAAAGCAGACTGAATCAGTTTTTCCTCTAGGATTTTGCCTGGGCTTAGCTCCATTTCATCAATTCTTTATCCTGAAAGAAATCCCCAGTCCTTAACGATATAGTCATAACGGGATGCAGCCACGTGCTTTAAAATATGGAGAGTGGTAATCAGTAATAAGTTGTATTGGATTTGCCTCAAATATAACACTTTGTATTCAGGTCAAAAAGTTAATTGATTTGCCACATTTTTTGCATTATTACTTTAATGCCTTGTTGCAAACAGGATGCATGTTTTTGAATATGTTTTATTCTGTACAGTCTTTCTTCTTTTCACTCTGTCAATTAGGTTAGTATTGTGGAGTAACTACAATGTTGTTGAGCCATCCTCAGTTTCTCCTATCATAGCCATTAAAATCGGTAACTGTTTAAAAGTCACCACTGGCCTCTGTGAAATTCCTGAGCGGTTTCCTTCCTCTCTGGCAACTGAGTTAGGAAGGACGCCTGTATCTTTTGTAATGACTGGGTGTACTGATCCAAAGTATAATCAGTACCCGCAAAACACCAGTCTCAACGTCAACAGTGAAGAGGCGACTCCGGGATGCTAGCCTTCTAGGCAGAGTTACGAAGAAAAAGCATATCTCAGACTGGCTTCATTAAATAGTACCCGTAAAACACCAGTCTCAACATCAACAGTGAAGAGGTGACTCCGGGATGCACCAATGTGCCTAGAAGGCAATGTCTACACTTTCTGATCAATTTTATGTTATTTTAATAGACAATTTTTTTTGCAAAAACAAGGACATTTCTAAGTGACCCCAAACTTTTGAACGGTAGGGTATATATACACTGCTCAAAAAAATAAAGGGAACACTTAAACAACACAATGTAACTCCAAGTCAATCACACTTCTGTGAAATCAAACTGTCCACTTAAGAAGCAACACTGATTGACAATAAATGTCAGCATATGGTCTCACAAGGGGTCTGAGAATCTCATCTCGGTACCTAATGGCAGTCAGGCTACCTCTGGCGAGCACATGGAGGGCTGTGCGGCCCCACAAAGAAATGCCACCCCACACCATGACTGACCCACCGCCAAACCGGTCATGCTGGAGGATGTTGCAGGCAGCAGAACGTTCTCCACGGCGTCTCCAGACTCTGTCACGTTGTCACATGTGCTCATGTGCTCAGTGTGAACCTACTTTCATCTGTGAAGACACAGGGCGCCAGTGGCGAATTTGCCAATCTGGTGTTCTCTGGCAAATGCCAAACGTCCTGCACGGTGTTGGGCTGTAAGTACAATCCCCACCTGTGGACGTCGGGCCCTCATACCACCCTCATGGAGTCTGTTTCTGACCGTTTGAGCAGACACATGCACATTTGTGGCCTGCTGGAGGTCATTTTGCAGGGCTCTGGCAGTGCTCCTCCTTGCACAAAGGCGGAGGTAGCGGTCCTGCTGCTGGGTTGTTGCCCTCCAACGGCCTCCTCCACGTCTCCTGTGTACTGGCCTGTCTCCTGGTAGCGTCTCCATGCTCTGGACACTACGCTGACAGACACAGCAAACCTTCTTGCCACAGCTCGCATTGATGTGCATCCTAGATGAGCTGCACTACCTGAGCCACTTGTGTGGGTTGTAGACTCCGTCTCATGCTACCACTAGAGTGAAAGCACCGCCAGCATTCAAAAGTGACCAAACATCAGCCAGGAAGCATAGGAACTGAAAAGTGGTCTGTGGTCACCACCTGCAGAACCACTCCTTTATTGGGGGTGTCTTGCTAATTGCCTATAATTTCCACCTTTTGTCTATTCCATTTGCACAACAGCATGTGACATTTATTGTCAATCAGTGTTGCTTCCTAAGTGGACAGTTTGATTTCACAGAAGTGTGATTGACTTGGAGTTACATTGTGTTGTTTAAGTGTTCCCTTTATTTTTTTGAGCAGTGTATATATACCTTTGTCATATATATCTTTGAAATGATGTATATAAAGGTACCATGTATGTAGTATGCAAAATGTAATATGTCAAATGTATGTACAGTATGTATACGTAACAAAAAAAACTGTTAAAACAAGAAATATATATTTTTGTCCTCGGAAGAGGGGGATGAATAAAATATATATATATATATTTGTTACTTGTATTTTTTCCTTGTCTTATTATTTTTCTATTAATTTGTTATTTTTCTATTTTTTTCTCTGCATTGTTGGGAAGTAAGCATTTCACTGTTAGTTTACTACACCAGTTGTTTATGAAACATGTGACAAAAACTTTGATTCGATTTGAAATAGAACTCCAATGGCAACCCAACACTGTAGTGTAAAAAGACCTGTCAAACTGCCCATTTACATTTCCTTTTGTTACATGGTTTTAGTACGTTATAACGTCATATTACGCTTTAATGTTGTTTACTAAGGAATTCTAAGCTGTAATTCAGTGTTTCTTACTCCTACAATATTGTTCCATCCTGATTTGAAAATCTGACTAGACAGCAGCATTAATTTGTGGTAATTTGCTTGCTAATAGACAGCATGAACTGATTTTTACAAAATGTTTAGACTGATTTCGGTGTCCTCACATTTTCATTTCCCTTGTGCCACTTTAATGTCAGGTTGCGGAACCTCCTTGCAGTTTAAACTTCCCAAACTGATTGACTTCAGCATGCTTCAGTAGGTTAATAGCACTACTGGGAAATCTAAATTGTTGAACATTATTAATGGCCAAATGCAGATCCAATTTGGAGAGGTCTTGAATAGATAACAAATAAAATAGAGAACCAACCTGGCACAGCAGCGGCATAAAATGTTAGGCTGCAAGCAAACATATTTGGTTAATAAAGATAGAAATACCTTGTTGTTAGCATTATTATTATTTTTATTTTTGCTATATAGCAACATCTTATGTGATGCAATGTAAAGAAGAGATCTGGTCATTGAGAGTTACATATCTAGAAAACAACTCCAGACCTTAACATTTAAAAATAACAAACATCACTATCAGGGATAATAACGAGTTATCGCTTTGATATGTATCTGCAGGACATGGATACTGACAGCTGGAAATATGGTAATATTAGGAACAGGATGCATTAGAAAGATCTCCATTTACCTGCAAAAAAAGACGCAGTCAGACAAACAATGTCTTCCAGAGCCTCAGATCCTCTCTCACTAGATATCCTTGTACAACAAATGTTTTCACTCCAGTACAATGAGTGTCCCTTTAATTGTTAATCATTAACATGATGTTGGAGAAATCTTTAAGCATAAGCCTCCGTCCCTCTGTCGGGCATGTTAAAAAGCTCCATGTTTTCTCAAAATGATGTGTACTAGCCTTCTTCTTATTTATATGTGGACTACGGCTCTAATATATGGATAGGTCACCAAGTCGCAGCAGAAGACTTTTAGTGATTGCAGATCATTGTCAGGAGCCCGGGCTGCTCCCAGAGCCCCAGCAAAGAGATAAATGATAGCCTGGCTCTAGTTGCTAGGTGGATTGATGACCGTCATTACATTGGCTGCAACGTACGGTAGCAACTTTTTTGGGCTCCCTCAGACAAGAGAGACATATAAATGATCTCACAACTATCTGGCGAGACAAACATGATGGAGCCTGGGCTGTGTCTGAAAACATTACTAAACATCAAATCCTTGCTTCCTACATCCTTGTTTCCTTAATTCCTCTCAAAAGTCATTGGCGGAAAGGATCGAAAGTCGCTCACTGGGACCCCCTCTTCTAATGAGCTTTGAGAGGAATTAAGGAAACAAGGAGAGAGGAAACAAGGATAATGTTTTCAGACACAGCCTGTCGGTCTACGTGAGGGGACGTTTGGCTACATACAACATAGCCAGACAAAACAATGACAAAATACAATCAGGTTAAATTAAATAGCAGTTTGCTAATCGAGAGCCTTCAATTCTGTTTAAAATAATTAGCTAATGTCAGAGTGGCTAATTACCAGCCCTGTCTATTGTAATATGTATTGAGGAGGAAGCCATGAGAAGAGGTGCTTTAAAACATCAATACTCATTGTGAGCTTGATTTGGGCATTAGTTTGAACTGTAATTATAGTGTACCTGTGATTATCTCTGAACTCCCTGTGTTGGTCTGTAGAAGGTATTCCCAAACTGGGGGGTACGCACAATGTCGTCGGGGGTACGCCAAATAAAAATGTGATTCACATTTATACAAATAAATAAATATAATAATCTTCACATTTTCAAACAATCCATTTATACTTTCCAACGGGACTATACATTTGGGTTAGGTTTTTTTCTCGGCTGAGCAGCCTCGTTTCACTACCAAAAATAAAATTTAACTATCTAGTGTTCAGCGAAATAACAACACAATGTCAAATACAATTAGCCTAGTCAAATAATTAACATCCAATCACATTTACCGTTACTCTAGCTGCTGATCATGTTGGTATCTGTACTGATGGCGCAAAAGCCATGACAGGGAGACATAGTGGAGTGGTAACGTTTGTGCAAGCAGTTGCTCCCGACGCCACTTCGGTACACTGTACATCCACCGAGAGGTTCTTGCTGCCAAGGGAATACCTGATAGCTTGAAAGAAGTTTTGGACACTACAGTGAAAATGGTTAACTTTGTTAAAACAAGGCCCCTGAACTCTCGTGTATTATCTGCACTATGCAATGATATGGGCAGCGACCATGTTACACTTTACAACATACAGAACTGCGCTGGTTATCAAAGAGCAAAGTATTGACACGTTTTTTTTTTTTTTTAATTGACAGACGATCTTAAAGTTTTATTTACTGACCATAATTTTCACTTGTCTGACCGCTTGCATGATGACGAGTTTCTCACACGACAGGCCTATCTGCATGATGTTTTTTCTCACCTGAATGATCTGAATCTAGGATTACAGGGATTCTCCGCAACTATATTCAATGTGCGGGACAAACACACAGGTCTTTCCATCATTGTATGATTTTTTGTGTGCAAATGAACTCAAGCTTACGGACAATGTCAAATGTGATATAGTGAAGCACCTGAGTGAAGTTGGGTGCGCAATTATGCAGGTACTTTCCCGAAACAGAAGAACACAAACAACTGGATTCGTTATCCCTTTCATGCCCTGCCTCCAGTCCACTTATCTATATCTGAACAAGAGAGCCTCATCAAAATGCAACAAGCGGTTCTGTGAAAATTGAATCCAATCAGAAGCCACTAGCAGATTTCTGGATTGGGCTGCGCTCAGATTATCCTGCCTTGGCAAATCGTGCTGTTAAGACACTGATGCTTTTGCAACCACGTACTATGGGAAAGTGGATTCTCGGCCCTCACTAGCATGAAAACTAAATACAGGCACAGACTGTGTGTGAAAATGATTTAAGACAGACGTTATGTGCATCCTTCAAGCACACCCTTCTCATTAACCTGTGGTGAGTTCTTCACAATTTCGATTGAACAAATAAGGTTTTATATGTAAGATGGTTAAATAAAGGCAAAATTATTGATTATTATTATTATTTTGCCTGGTCCTATAAGAGCTCTTTGTCACTTCCCACAAGCCGGGTTGTGACAAAAAACTCCCACTCATTCTTATGTTTAATAAATGTATACAGTGGGGAGAACAAGTATTTGATACACTGCCGATTTTGCAGGTTTTCCTACTTACAAAGCATGTAGAGGTCTGTAATTTCTATCATGGGAACACTTCAACTATGAGAGACGGAATCTAAAACAAAAATCCAGAAAATCACATTGTATGATTTTTAAGTAATTAATTTGCATTTTATTGATGACATAAGTATTTGATACATCAGAAAACAGATCTTAATATTGGTACAGAAACCTTTGTTGCAATTACAGAGATCATACGTTTCCTGTAGTTCTTGACCAGGTTTGCACACACTGCAGCAGGGATTTTGGCCCACTCCTCCATACAGATCTTCTCCAGATCCTTCAGGTTTCGGGGCTGTCGCGGGGCTATACGGACTTTCACTCCCCAAGATTTTCTATTGGGTTCAGGTCTGGAGACTGGCTAGGCCACTCCAGGACCTTGAGATGCTTCTTACGGCGCCACTCCTTAGTTGCCCTGGCTGTGTGTTTCGGGTCGTTGTCATGCTGGAAGACCCAGCCACGACCCATCTTCAATGCTCTTACTGAGGGAAGGAGGTTGTTGGCCAAGATCTCGCGATACATGGCCCCATCCATCCTCCCCTCAATACGGTGCAGTCATCCTGTACCCTTTGCAGAAAAGCATCCCCAAAGAATGATGTTTCCACCTCCATGCTTCACGGTTGGGATGGTGTTCTTGGGGTTGTACTCATCCTTCTTCTTCCTCCAAACACGGCGAGTGGAGTTTAGACCAAAAAGCTCTATTTTGTCTCATCAGACCACATGACCTGCTCCCATTCCTCCTCTGGATCATCCAGATGGTCATTGGCAAACTTCAGACGGGCCTGGACATGCGCTGGCTTGAGCAGGTGGACCTTGCGTGCGCTGCAGGATTTTAATCCATGACGGTGTAGTGTGTTACTAATGGTTTTCTTTGAGACTGTGGTCCCAGCTCTCTTCAGGTCATTGACCAGGTCCTGCCGTGTAGTTCTGGGCTGATAACTCACCTTCGTCATGATCATTGATGCCCACGAGGTGAGATCTTGCATGGAGCCCCAGACCGAGGGTGATTGACCGTCATCTGAACTTCTTCCCATTTTCTAATAATTGCGCCAACAGTTGTTGCCTTCTCACCAAGCTGCTTGCCTATTGTCCTGTAGCCCATCCCAGCCTGTTGCATGTCTACAATTTTATCCCTGATGTCCTTATACAGCTCTCTGGTCTTGGCCATTGTGGAGAGTTGGAGTCTGTTTGATTGAGTGTGTGGACAGGTGTTTTTTATACAGGTAACGAGTTCAAACAGGTGCAGTTAATACGGTAATGAGTGGAGAACAGGAGGGCTTCTTAAAGAAAAACGAACAGGTCTGTGAGAGCCGGAATTCTTACTGGTTGGTAGGTGATCAAATACTTATGTCATGCAATAAAATCAAATTAATTACTTAAAAATCATACAATGTGATTTTCTGGATTTTTGTTTTAGATTCCGTCTCTCCAGTTGGAAGTGTACCTATGATAAAAATGACAGACCTCTACATGCTTTGTAAGTAGGAAAACCTGCAAAATCGGCAGTGTATCAAATACTTGTTCTCCCCACTGTATGTGTATATGTATATGTGTGGGAGGCTTACAATTATGGCAAAAAAACTACATTTGAGAGTGTGCTGACCCTGGTGCTACGCAGCTGGAGGTTGAACGTTTGAAGGGGTACGGGACTATAAAACCACTGGTTTAGAGCATGACCACAGAGTGTAGGGAACAGAGATTCTGTTTTCCATTACCAAACACAAGACAACACACTAGACGAAAGCACACTGTTTCAATATTAAACAGACACTTTAGTTTAAGGGTGGTCAAACCATACACTACTACTTCAGGGCAAATGCCTTCTGAAGGTGAAGGTAACTGGCTTGTGGACTCTGAAAACAGAGCATTGTTTTTAGTCCAAAGCAATGGTTTGTTTTAAAAGGTCTGTTTATAACTTCATCTGTGTACTATTTATGACAGAAGTAGGATTATTATATTCACTATACTGTATTTTCTATAATAAAGAAATATTAAATTGAAATTAAACAGAGTTGTGATTTTATTACAGAACCCTTCTTTCACAAGGATGAATTATGGAGTGCCCTTTCCCATTTATGTAGAGTGAACACATGACACTGAGCATAACGACAGTGTCATTTGTCAAGTCCCGGACAAATCTAGTCCAATGGAAAATACTAGATATGTGCTCCACTGGTGGGCTGTCTGTAGGGAATACAGCTGAATGAGGAATTTTACAAGTGAAGCAAGAAAACCATCAAATCTTCAATACCCCTTTTCACAGAATGATTGGCTTTTCTTGAAATGTGAAAATGGCAGTCCAATCCTAGTTCCCTCTAGATCTGTCAACAAAAGAAGGGGGTTTGAATTATCTTGTACTATATATCAAGCTATGAGGCCTTGTGGGGGCTTTGCGTCTGTTTTGCTATACATGATGGCTAACTAAAACCTGTTTATGTTGAAGTGCTGGTCGATGAAGTAGAATAAATGTTTGTATATGTTATAATATTTATATAGGTCAGGATTCAAACCGGCTACTTCACTATGGACAACATCCTTAATTAGGATTTGGCTCTTATATGTGCACCCTCTAGTTCAGGGGTATTAAACTCTTACACTAAAAAGTCTGGAGACCGCTGTTTTTCTGTTCTATCTGATAATTAATTGCACACACCTGGTGTCAAAGGTCTAAATCAGTCCCTGATTAGAGGGGAACAATGAAATAATGCAGTGGAACTGCCTTTGAGGTCCAGAGTTGAGTTTGAGGGCTCTAGTTGCAGCCTTAGTGACTTGCTAGCCTAGGAACTTGCTAGCTCTGTTACTTGCTAGTTGCTATCTAATTTACTTGCTAGTTCCTAGCTTAAAGGCTAGCAGATGGACCAGCCAGCTAACATCTGTTTTCAGGGTTCAGCTAGTTCAGCTATCATCACAATTGACCAATGACAATCAAACCTCACAACCTTCACTTATTCTTACTTACTGCTCCTATTCTTTAGCATTCTTCTGAACTCCTTTCTGTATTCTTACATAATGTGACAATCCATATATCTTGTCCTCAAACAGATGAAAATGTATTCAGGTATTTGTGAGGATAGGAATTTGACAAAGAGAGATTAATTTTGTCACAAACATCTATAAACAGTCTATATTCGGTTTTGAAATTAGCCATCCTGGCAAAGCACGGAACACAATGACTCTCCAGAATAAGCAGATAGTAAGTAGCTTTGGGATTTTCATGGCTCATGTGCATAATGGCTGCGTTCACACAGGCAGCCCAATTCTGATCTTTTTTTCCCTAATTGGTATTTTGAGCAATCAGATCAGCTCTGAAAAATATCTGAAGTGATTGGTCAAAAGACCAATTAGTGGAAAAAATATCAGAATTGGCCTGCCTGTGCAAACGCAGCCATAGGGGCTCACAATATCCCAGTCTTTGAGCATCATAATATTATGCTTTGATGCACGCCTGAAAAAGCAGCAGAAAAAAAGCATCTTAAGCATCCAAAAATGATTAACTACATGTAATGATAAAACATCTATTCAGCTGTGCCTTTAATTCAATCTAACTGTTTTTCACTGTTCAGCTACTGTAATTAACCAATTCCAGCTACATTGTGTACTGGAATCCCCCGCACTGCTCCAAAGCAAACTGTGAGTTTCAAGTGTAACCATTTTGTTTTTCCTTTCTCGCTGCTAGAAAATGGGGTCTCTGTTGTGTTTCACCAACATTGCTTAATGATTCTTAACTAATTCAGAAAGTTACAATGTCTGGAATTAAGGAGAAGTCGAACCAATATTCAATGTGATTTCATTGGCTGTCTGGGACTACTGATGCAGTAAATCTTCAAATAGCCTTGAAGAGTCATTGAATGTGTACTTAAACAAACCAATTGTATTTTTAGTTCCATGTGTACAGTTTTCAAGTCAAAATCTGTACGTGGTGTCAAGGTATAAGAATAAACTTTAAGGCTCCTATCAATGCAGGCGTTCTATCTAATAGAGCAAAGGCGGGATGTCGATAATTCTAGCCCATGCTATTGTGACTAGAGGTCGACCGATTATGATTTTTCAACACCGATACCGATACCAAAAAAAGCCGATACCGATTAATCGGCCGATATTTTTATTTTATTTGTAATAATGACAA
Source organism: Salvelinus sp. IW2-2015 (assembly GCF_002910315.2). NCBI lineage: Eukaryota > Metazoa > Chordata > Actinopteri > Salmoniformes > Salmonidae > Salvelinus > Salvelinus sp. IW2-2015. Next base: position 14,100,598 of record NC_036863.1, read on the forward strand.
TTACAACAAAACTGAATGAACACTTATTTTAACTTAATATAATACATCAATAAAATCAATATAGCCTCAAATAAATAATGAAACATGTTCAATTTGGTTTAAATAATGCAAAAACAAAGTGTTGGAGAAGAAAGTAAAAGTGCACTATAAGAAGCTATAAGCACTGTAAGAAAGCTAACGTTTAAGTTCCTTGCTCAGAACATGAGAACATATGGAAGCTGGTGGTTCCTTTTAACATGAGTCTTCAATATTCCCAGGTAAAACGTTTTAGGTTGTAGTTATTATAGGAATTATAGGACTATTTCTCTCTATACCATTTGTATTTCATTAACCTTTGACTATTGGATGTTCTTATAGGCACTTTAGTATTGCCAGTGTAACAGTATAGCTTCCGTCCCTCTCCTCGCTCCTACCTGGGCTCGAAACAGGAACACATCGACAACAGCCACCCTCGAAGCAGCGCTACCCATGCAGAGCAAGGGGAACAACCACTCCAAGTCTCAGAGCGAGTGACGTTTGAAACGCTATTAACGCGCACCCCGCTAACTAGCTAGCCATTTCACATCGGTTACACCAGCCTAATCTCGGGAGTTGATAGGATTGAAGTCATAAACAGCGCAATGCTTGAAGCACAACGAAGAGCTACTGGCAAAACGCGCGAAAGTGCTGTTTGAATGAATGCTTACGAGCCTGCTGGTGCCTACCATCGCTCAGTCAGACTGCTCTATCAAATCATAGACTTAATTATAACATAATAACACACAGAAATACGAGCCTTAGGTCATTAATATGGTCGAATTCGGAAACTATCATCTCGAAAAAAATAAAAAGTTTATTCTTTCAGTGAAATAATATTTTATCTAACGGGTAGCATCCATAAGTCTAAATATTCCTGTTACATTGCACAACCTTCAATGTTATGTCATAATTACGTAAAAGTGACACAATTTCACCTGGTTAATATTGGCTGCTAACCTGGATTTCTTTTAGCTAATTATGCAAGTTTAAAAATATATACTTCTGTGTATTGATTTTAAGAAAGGCATTGATGTTTATGGTTAGGTACACATTGGAGCAACGATACGCACCGCATCGATTATATGCAACGCAGGACACGCTAGATACACTAGTAATATCATCAACCATGTGTAGTTAACTAGTGATTATGATTGATTGATTGTTTTTTATAAGATAAGTTTAATGCTAGCTAGCAACTTACCTTGGCTTACTGCATTCGCGTAACAGGCAGGCTCCTCGTCGAGTGCAATGTAATCAGGTGGTTAGAGCGTTGGACTAGTTAACTATAAGGTTGCAAGATTGAATCCCCCGAGCTGACAAGGTAAAAAGCTGTCGTTCTGCCCCTGAACGAGGCAGTCAACCCACCGTTCCTAGGCCGTTATTGAAAATAAGAATGTGTTCTTAACTGACTGGCCTAGTTAAATAAAGATTAAATAAAAGTGTAAAAAAAAATGGAGAAAAAAATGGAAAAAATCGGTCAAATCGGTGTCCAAAAATACCGATTTCCGATTGTTATGAAAACTTGAAATCGGCCCTAATTAATCGGCCATTCCGATTAATCGGTCGACCTCTAATTGTGACTGCAATATTGGGCAAAACATGTAATCCAACTTGAAACAAGATTCTGTATACCTCTGGCCCTTCATGTTAACTAACCTGTGTTAACTAACCTCCAGACGAGCTTCAGTGCCATGCAATTCTCCTTCCGTGGCCTCCAACTGCTCTTAAATGCAAGTAAAACTAAATGCATGCTCTTCAACCGATCGCTGCCCGCACCTGCCCGCCCGTCCAGCATCACTACTCTGGACGGTTCTGACTTAGAATATGTGGACAACTACAAATACCTAGGTTTCTGGTTAGATTGTAAACTCTCCTTCCAGACTCACATTAAGCATCTCCAATCCAAAATTAAATCCTGAATCGGCCTCCTTTTTCGCAACAAAGCATCCTTCACGCATGCTGCCAAACATACCCTCGTAAAACTGACTATCCTACCGATCCTCGACTTCGGGATGTCATTTACAAAATAGCCTCCAACACTCTACAAATTGGATGCAGTCTATCACAGTGCCATCCGTTTTGTCACCAAAGTCCCATATACTACCCACCAATGCGACCTGTATGCTCTCGTTGGCTGACCCTCGCTTCATACTCATCGCCAAACCCACTGGCTCCAGATCATCTACATGTCTCTGCTAGGTAAAGCCCCGCCTTATCTCAGCTCACTGTTCACCATAGCAGCACCCACCCATAGTACACGCTCCAGCAGGTATATCTCACTGGTCACCCCCAAAGCCAATTCTTCCTTAGGCCGCCTTTCCTTCCAGTTCTCTGCTGCCAATGACCGGAACGAACTGCAAAAATCACTGAAGCTGGAGACTCATATCTCCCTCACTAGCTTTAAGCACCAGCTGTCAGAGCAGCTCACAGATCACTGCACCTGTACATAGCCCATCTGTGATTAGCCCATCCAACTACCTCATTCCCATACTGTATTTATTTATTTATCTTGCTCCTTTGCACCCCAGTATCTCTACTTGCACATTCATCTTCTGCACATCTACCATTCCAGTGTTTAATTGCTATATTGTAATTACTCCCTTATCCTACCTCATTTGCACACACTGTATATAGACTTTTTCTACTGTATTATTGATAGTATGTTTGTTTGTTCCATGTGTAACTCTGTGTTGTTGTATGTGTCAAAATGCTTTGCTTTGTCTTGGCCAGGTCACAGTTGTAAATGAGAACTTGTTCTCAACTAGCCTACCTGGTTAAATAAAGGTGGGAAATAAAATGTAAATGTAAATTCTCTGGTCTGATGAAACCAAGATTGAACACTTTGGCCTGAATGCCAAGCGTCACATCTGGGGGAAACCTGGCACCACCCCTACGGTGAAGCATGGTGGTGGCAGCAACATGCTGTGGGGATGTTTTTCAGCGGCAGGGATTGGGAGATTAGTCAGGATCAAGGAAAGATGAACGGAGCAAAGTACAGAGAAATCCTTGATGAAAACCTGCTCCAGAGCACTCAGGACCTCAGACCTCACCTTCCAACAGGACAATGACTCAAAGCACACAGCCAATACAACGAAGGAGTGGCTTTGGGGCAAGTCTCAATGTCCTTGAGTGACCCAGTCAGAGCCGTACTTGAACCCGATCGAATATCTCTGGAGAGACCTGAAAATAACTGTGCAGCGACGCTCCCCATCCAACCTGACAGAGCTTGAGATGATCTGCAGAGAAGAATGGGAGAAACTCCCCAAATACAGGTGTGTAAAAATTGTAGCATCATACCCAAGAAGACTCAAGGCTGTAATCGCTGCCAAAGGTGCTTCAACAAAGTACTGAGTAAAGGGTCTGAATACTTATGTAAATGTAATATCCCGTGTGGCAGGTCCCGTGTGGCTCAGTTGGTAGAGCATGGCGCTTGCAACGCCAGGGTTGTGGGTTCATTCCCCACAGGGGGACCAGGATGAATATGTATAAACTTTCCAATTTGTAAGTCGCTCTGGATAAGAGCGTCTGCTAAATGACTTAAATGTAAATGTAAAATATAATTTTTCAGTTTTTTTATTTTATAAAATTGGCAAAAAAATCTAAAAACCTGTTTTTCCTTTGTCATTATGGGGTATTGTGTGTAGATTGATGAGGGGGAAAAAAACGATTCAATCAATTTTAGAAGGAGGCTGTGATGTAACAACATGTGGAAAAAGTCAAGGGGTCTGAATACTTTCCAAATACAGTGTATATCTTGTCTAAATGGTCTACAGTAGAGCAATGATCATGAGAGCATCTACTGTAGAGATGTGCTAAAGATGGAATCCACTGTAGGGGAAACAGCGCCACTGACCGAACCACGGCCATTATCATTTTTGTAATAATAATCCATTGGATTTGATTGGCATTTTTTATTGGTGCTCCATGTACTTTAAATTGTATGGGGAAAATCACCTCATCCACTACCAATATGCAACACCCACCATCCATGGCAGCCATTTTGAGCTATCACATTGGAGAGGTGCAAAACAGTGTGGTTACTGCTGCCACTGATAGTTAAAATTAGATACATAATTGGTAACCACAATGGTATAACAGTTCACAAAACAAAGCTGTCAAAGCTGTGGCATTGCTGTCAAAACAGCTGGGATGGTGGACACAGAGCTATACTGTATGACTTTCTACTGAGTCAATATTTTGCTGGCTTGCCACCACTGCTGAATGCAGCCTATTGTTTGTTATTGCTCTGGGGTCTCGTCTGTGCTTCATTCAGATTGGTGTCATGCAACTGCATGGCCACACCAATATGTACACAATACATTTGCATACTGTATACAGTATCTAATACTGACCGTGTAAAACAGTGGTAGTCAAATTATTATTATATATACACTACCGTTCAAAAGTTTGGGGTCATATAGAAATGTCCTCTATTTTTTTGTCCATTAAAATAAAATAAAATAGATCAGAAATGCAGTGTAGACATTGTTAATGTTGTAAATGGCTATTGTAGATGGAAATGGCTGATATTCCATAAAATATCTACATAGGCGTACAGAGGCCCATTATCAGCAACCATCACTCCTGTGTTCCAATGGCATGTTTTGTTAGCTAATCCAAATTTATGTTCTATCTCCAGCGTGCAACAATAAAAAAATGCACCACAACATGAAATGTCATGTTCCCAGTACTTGCAATTGCAACATCATTACTTTGTTTTTACCACACAACCAGTGATCTAAAGTTTAAATAATATTTTACACATTGTATTCAAAATTAATGAATTAGATAGCAACAAAAAGCAAGCTGTAGAATAAAACAAAAAGTCCACTCACCATTATGATTATCCTTTAAAAACGAAGTCCATTCTATTGTCCTTCTTTATGAACTGGGCAATGGCAGTTGTATATAGCTTGTCTTTTGATTTTAAACCCGAAATAAGTTATTTTTCGATTGTGATCAAAGCCATGGCTGACAGTCGGGCCTGTCCAGTGGTGTTCCTGGAATATGTCTTGATCCTTTTTAGTGCAGAAAATGTTCCTTCTACTGATGCAGTGGACACTGGAATGATAAAAACTAGACAGGTAAGCAGATACAATTGGTGCATACTATCAATTAGTCTCTTCTGCTGGAGAAAGTGGAGCAGATCAGCCGGGCTCTTACCCTCGAAGTCAGACATTGAGTACATAACGTTTGTCGTTTCCCGATATATTGGGAACTTCTGTGGGTCAAGGAGGGCAAGGAACATAAGCCTTTCATGTTATTGTACCTGTTTCTTAGGTGAGTGACAATGTTGTCGATGATCGCACTGTGTAGTTGTTGGTACTGCCCGCGAACGTCTCCTTGCATATGTGTTCTGCGCCCCCTTGGAACTTCGGTCTCACTTACAATGTCCTCGTAGATGGAATCGAATGTTCCTTTTTCCCTCTCTGTTGTGTTGCAGAAGTCGTCCACCATGGACAAGCAGAACTGTATGTCAAACTCCCTGTTCTGCAATATTCCAAACAGAGCGTTGGTGTATGCAAATATGGAGTAGAACGCGGATAGCGGGAAGCAGAACTCGAAGCTTGTCAGGTGCATCATGTATCCATCTGCGCTGTGAACGGTGTCTTCATCAGAGTCATCGTGATGGTCCACTATGTATTCAAAGAGTTCAATTTTTTCATTCACAGCGCAAACTAAGGGTGAGGAGAAGTTCCATCGTTGTGGCGCCACTCTGGGTAGTCTTTGCTGGCATATTTCATCCAGTAGTTTTGTTCGTTTGACAGATCTTGAGAAAAACGCTGCTAGGCCACAAAGATGGAAAAAAAAATCTTGCATTCTTTTAGTTGGGATGGCAACACCTTCCTTGTGACATCACCAGATTAAGAATGTGCGCATAGCAATGAAAGAACAGAGTTTACGGGACAGTTTATTTAATCTTGGCTTGTACTCCGTTTATACCAGAGGCCATGACTGCGGCCCAATCGTAACACTGTGCCACAACTTTGGCCGTGCATTCACACTCCTCTAAAAAGCTGATAATTCGGGCAGCAAACGCTTCTGCCCATTTATCCTCAGTTACATCCTCACATTTGAAAAACCTTTCCTTCACACCACCATCTGTAGTGTAACGCAACACATAAGATATTTGGGTTACATTGCTGATGTCTGTCGTCTCGTCAACCATGATGGTTACAAAGGGGATTTTCTTAAATTCTTCCTTCATGACATCTGTCATTACATTCGCAACTGCGTATCAGGCCATTTTGGATTTTGCTGGAAGTGCCTGTGAACACGGTAGCCGTAGCCAAATGGCAGTTTAACGTGCTGTCATACAGTTTAACGTGCTGTCATGAAATCCAGTATTTCCAAGTAGTTTCCCTTATTAGCTGATTCTTTACCGTCATCATGTCCTCTGAATGCTAATTATTGCTTTCCTAAAAACACAACTGTATGAATAAGGCGCTATAGATTCTCCCTGTTGTTCCTGACTTTATTATTGTGAGCAAGTGACTCATTGCACCGCTGCTCGTTAAGAAGGTCTACTCTTGTTTCCCCAAATGTTTTTAAACTCACTGTAGCTCGCAGGTGTGAAGTTGAGTTTTGGTGTCAAAGTGCTGACTTTGTCAAACAGGCAAAATCTTTGAAACCAGTTGTCCAGGTTGAGCTATTATCGGTGCTGAAGAGTAGGCAATTCCAACAGTAAAGCTTTTTTGTCAGCTCACAGACGGTTATCCACGGACAGTGCTCATAATTATTAACTTGAAAATGCCTTTCAAAACACTTTCCTCGTTGCACCAAATCAGGCAGTGCAGGAGTTGTTCTCCTGGTCTGTACAATATTTAACTTTTCATTAAAAGTTAGTCTTGAAAAGTGTGATGTGTAACAGTACAGCTTCCGTCCCTCTCCTCGCCCCGAACCAGGGACCCTCTGCACACATCAACAACTGCCACCATCGAAGCATTGTTACCCATCGCGCCACAAAAGCCGCGGCCCTTGCAGAGTAAGGGGAACAACTACTTCAAGGTCTCAGAGCGAGTGACGTCACCGATTGAACCGCTATTAGCACGCACCACCGCTAACTAGCTAGCAATTTCACATCGGCTACAGATGCTAACAATTTAGCCACCACACCGTCCTCGATTACTCTCTTTGCAGTTGCCATCGTTACATACACTCACGTTACACTGGGCGTTGAGCCCAGCTAGATTATTTCTACCAAGAGACGACCAAAGAAAAATTCTGATTAGGTATTTTTTTCTCTTGGATATTAACCCTTCTTATTCCAACATAAACTGAAGAAATTCAATAGGAAGATCATTACAATTGAGAAGCCCCTGACTGTAGTGTGCAGTTCGGCGCCGGGCTCAATGTGGGCGGAGTCAAACGTCGGGCCGGGCTCAATGTTGGCGGAGTCAAACACGTTTAACCCAAACCCTTCCCTTCTCCATCAAGGTCACCCAAGTTGAGGTAAACGTTGAAGGTATCAACGTCAACGAAAGCAAATCTTAATCGAACCTAACCTACATGGATAAAAATATAAACCATGGAAGTAAGTGAGACTGTCATTATCCATAATGTACTTTGTAATATTCATGTTATACCAGTGCAGTGGTATATTTTTATGACCAACTACCGCACCGATGTTATAGGGAATCTTATTTGGAAAAAGTTTTGGACAAAGTTTTCTACTTGAGCAGTAAGCCTAGGTTTACATGTACAGTTATGTAATCGATTTGATCGTTGATTTTCTGTGTTTCTTCAATGTATGCCTTGTTGTGTTTGGCTGGCTCTAAATGTGTATCGTTGATGCCATTCCCTTAGTTACACATAGCGAGTCTACACAGCCTACACATAGTATATAAAATAATGAAATCACCTGGTCCCAACATACATGGCAAGTCAAGAAAAGTAATTGTAACTTGTCCACACTGCAAACTGAAGTTAAATAAGAAAAACTTCAAAACACATTTACGAAGAAAGCATACACATTGCTTTGAAACAGTGTCCAAGGAAAGATTTTTGGCATGTGAGTGCATTGATGTGAGAAATGGTGTGTTTGCTGTCGAAAATACATTTTCTGGTCCAGCAAAACCCATACATGTTGTGAAAAATACTTGGGCTAATTCAGTTCCAACTGTGTTCAAAACTGTTATTGCTCATACTTTTTCTTGTTTATTATTCTTGACACTTTTTGGGACCTATTTCCTACAGTTTTTACACTACATACACAATTCATAGATCAAACTACTGCAGAGCTGGATGCTGATGTGACATGCTGTGACTTCTTGGGGGGGGATTGTCTTCTACATCCTGAAATATATTGGTATTATTTACTATTATCATTATTGTTATCATAACTATCAAACTTAACAACCTAATCTTTCTTAATTTACAGTACGCTTTCTTAACTTACAGTACAACCGATAATGAACTACGGTTGTATGATGGCCTGGATGAAGAGGAAAATATTCTCCTCAAGGAACCATTGATGTTCCAGCTACAGAGAGATTATGAGATGTTCTATGTGGAGGCAGTTAACAACAAGAAAATTGGTGTCTTTGCCTCTTTAGAGGAGCAGGTGTGAAGCCATTTTTGAGGAGTGGTCAAACCTTGTTTTTGTCTGCTGTGTTAATTGTGTTTTGTTGTTTAGTAAAGATGACGTAGAAGTCACCCGAGTCTCTGATCTCTTTACTGGAGCTGGTATAACTTAATGTACAAAGCACATTCAGCTTGTCAGTATGTCTATATGGTATAGTCTGTCTCCATTCTCATGAGGAAAGTAAATAGCATTATAAATCAGGATAGGTAGTAACTGTGTGTGTGTGTGTGTATATATATATATATATATGCTCAATGAAATAATATAATTAAAGTTATAACATTTATCAACACAATTTTAACAGTAAATGACATTCATAACAAGTCTGTTGTTCACAATATCAGTAGCTTGTCTCAAAAATAGCATGAAGCAAAAAGTGTTACAACACATCTGCTGGTACTTTATATAATATTTCTTACGATCTTCAAAAATGAAATACGATCTTCAAAAATAAAATACTTTGTATTTACTTTGTAAACAAAAGGTGGGTGGAGTCAAATGTGGGCGGATTCAAAAATGTGACTCCGCCCACATTGAGCCCTGCCCCGAAATGCACACTGCAGTCAGGAGTACTTGTTACAATTAAGACAAAAAAATATTAAATCAATAAAAACAAAATTACAAATTATATTAATATACAAAAATATATAAAGATTGGTATCTATCCTTAGGCCCTCTGAGGACGTTGTTCCCCACTGATGGTTAGTTGTTCCCTGGCAATCTACTATAGTGTTATCTATAACACAAATTCCTCCCAAAAACTATAAGAAATGTTGCATTGAACTGCAATGTTAAAAAGGCATCTGACAACTGTCTCTGTGCCTCATCATTTGGCAGCTTTGTACAAATTAGACAAATGATTAACAAAATATCTGTAATTACGCCTTAATGACAGAATGATAAGGTCAAAACTGTATTCTCAAAAAATTTGCTCTAACCCAGCAGCTTTCACTGCTGGAACGCATTCTTCGTGAAGTTAACAATTATCTTTTTCTCAGGCAGGTGATAGAAGCCAGATGGCCTGCTTTGGCTCTGATGCATATTTAATAAGTTGCATCTTGCCTGAATTCCTTCAAAGCTCTATTGTATTCTCTGGGACCTATTTTCCCACCCAGCGAGAAAAAAAATATTTAACACAACATTCAGAACTATATATTGAGAAATAGAATGGAAACATACCAATGGATAATTAATGCCTCAAGAAGTGGTTTACACTACAAATATGTGCACAGATGGACCAGAAGATCTCATTTGCAAACAAACGTATACCAGAGTTATATCTTGGAGTCTGTGTTTTACAATATTTGGATCCCTTTTCTATCTACCTGCCCAATGATTATTGGCACTATGACATATTGTTATGGACAAAAAAAGTTGACCAAGTTGACAATAATATAATTACGGTAGCCTAAAACGAGATAAAGGTATAATTCTGATTGGGAGTTTACCACGACAATGATTTTGATGTTTGTTTTGTATAAACATGTCAAACAAAGGACATTTGCTTTTCAGAACAAAGCCAAAAACCACAATGAACAGAGGAACTAATTAGAGCTAATTCACCTATCTAATTGATAAAGAAACAAATAATAGTATGACGGTGTATAATACCACAATGGTTTAGTTTGTCCTTGGACTTGATAAGGAAGTCTGATTGGTGCACATTTGCATAGCAAAATGACCCAAAAAGTGTTTAGCAGACCATGAAATGGCAACAGTCTCAGATTACAAATAGAGGTATAACTACCACGGCAGATGGACATGATTATAGATAGCTAAACAATATTCTGCAAAGTTCAATATCCCCCATAACTGCCAACGGTGACATTTAAAAAGATTGTCAGTTATGTCAGTGCTTTCATATCATTGTCAGGTGCTTTACACAAATTGTAATCATCCAATCATCCACTCGTCCGAATATCATCATAATAAGGAACAAATGCTGACAGACGAGCGATATCATCTGTGGTTTGTCTGTTTGCAAATATGCATCCATGAGTCGTCACATCTGCTATTCCCATTGTGAATCTCTCAGCAACGTGTCCATTTATCAGTCCATTGCCATAGCAAATCAAATCAATCAGCCAGGAGAAGGCCTTCACTTCAGCCAGACCAATTCAGCCCGACTATATACCCTCAGATATATAGTATGAATATAAAGGCCATGGAAGAAGACTAAAAAGCCATAAAATGACATCAATTAATTCAATATTCTATGATTGAATATTGATTATTTAGATTTTCACATACATTTGATGATTATATCTATTAGTGCCAGTTGATTGACACTTGGGTTCCCATTGACATGTTTTGTCATGACATGACACACAAGATTGCAAACCGATGTCACTTCCGTCCATATGGAACAGAATATTAGCATGTTTGAAGTCATGCATAAGGCCATCACAGTTTCTTGGGTATTTTTCTCACATTTTGGCACTGATGAGCCCTAACCCTACATATTGTAGCACGTACACTACTTTCTGTAGTGAATAACAATGCATAATAAGAGGAGATGCATTCTCCCTTTCAAAAAACATGCATAGCACCAGACAATCAGTATGAATCACCCGAGCTTTTCACAAACAGTTTTATGTTGATCAGTCCCTTTAATTTGCCTTACACACAATTAGCCATTATAAACTTTTTCCACCATTCATTTTCTTACCATGAACTCACGTTTTTTCCCCTCTCAAAGTAGCAATAGTAATTTGGGAGGAACAAGCTCCACACTGTGCACATCAGGACAAAATCCAACTGGAATTCAGATTCTGAGCTATTATTCGAACAGATCTAACCGCACAGCATACACTACATGACCAAAAGTATGTGGAGACCTGCTGGTCGAACATCTCATTCCAAAATCATGGGCATTAATATGGAGTTGGTCCCCCCTTTGCTGCTATAATAGCCTAAACTCTTCTGGGAAGGCTTTCCACTAGATGTTGGAACATTGCTGCAGGGACTTGTTTCCATTCAGCCACAAGAGCATTAGTGAGGTCGGGCACTGATGTTGAGTGATTAGGCCTGGCTCGCAGTCGGCGTTCCAATTTATCCCAAAGGTGTTCGATGGGGTTGAGGTCAGGGCTCTGTGCAGGCCAGTCAAGTTCTTCCACACCGATCTCGACAAACCATTTCTGTATGGACCTCGCTTTGTGCACGGGGGCATCGTCATAATGAAACAGGAAAGGGTCTTCCCCAAACTGTTGCCACAAAATCGTCTAGAATGTCTTTGTATACTGTTTCGTTAAAAAGTCCCATCACTGGAACTAAGGGGCTACTCGGCCATGGAAACCCATTTCATGAAGCTCCCAACAAACAGTTATTGTGCTGACGTTGCTTCCAGAGGCAAATTGGAACTCGGTAGTGAGTTTGTGTGCTCGGCGATCCCGTTTTGTGAGCTTGTGTGGCCTACCACTTCGCGGCTGAGCCGTTCCTAGACATTTCCGCTTCACAATAACAGCACTTACAGTTGACCGGGGCAACTCTAGGTGGGCAGAAATTTGACAAACTGACTTGTTGGAAAGGTGGTATCCTATGACAGTGCCTCGTTGAAAGTCACAGAGCTCTTCTGTAAGGCCATTCTATTGGCAATGTTTGGCTATGGAGATTGCATGGCGGTGTGCTCGATTGTATACACCTGTCAGCAACGGGTGTGGCTGAAATAGCCGAATCCACTAATTTGAAGGGGTGTCCACATACTTTTGTATATATAGTGTACATTGGTGTGCCTGAGCATTTCTCTGCTGCATGTTTGGTGTCAACACAGTCAGGCTGAGTTCAATAGCATTCTATTTGTGTCAGCCTACAAAAGATGATGGCTAACTAGTCAAGTGGATGATTGACCCGCAAGAGAATGTGGCGATACGCCCCTCTTCTTCTGAAGCCAGTCCGTCAATTATAACAAGGAATGGGAAATGGCCTGCCAATGAATGGGTATGCGTCCACAAACTCTAAACCACTCTGCTCACCAAATGGGGATGTTTCATCTCACCATAGACCAAAAGCATTCTTGGCAATAGAGCTTGATGCTGTACAGCTATCACCACACAAAATGGGTTGATGATATTCCTTTAGAATATCCTAACAATCAGAACCTAACAAAATGCAATGTTAAAACACTGCTATAGCACAGATTGGAAATAACCCTACTGATGGTTGTGCAGATTGGAAATAACCCTTAAATAGCTTAAGTCAGTTGAGTACAGTTGGTGAAGGAATGTAAGGATGGGAACATCGTGTCTCCACTTCATTACCTCAAAATAGCAGTTTGATATGCAGATGACAGTGACACAGATTCCTACACTGTGTTCTATGGGATTACGTTGCATTTGAGAAACACATTCCAAAACATCCAGAAACAGTGACTTAACTGTGCACATAATAGTATGTTATATGCCAGATTTGAATTGAATGCATACACATACAGTTGAAGTCGGAAGGTTACATACAACAGTTTTTCACAATTCCTGACATTTAATCAGAGTAAAAATTCCCTGTCTTAGGTCAGTTAGGATCACCACTTTTTATGTGAAATGTCAGAATAATAGTAGAGAGAATTATTTCTTTCAGCTTTAATTTCTTTCATCACATTCCCAGTGGGTCAGAAGTTTACATACACTCAATTAGTATTTGGTAGCATTGCCTTTAAATTGTTTAACTTGGGTCAAACATTTAGGGTAGCCTTCCACAAGCTTCCTACAATAAGTTGGGTGAATTTTGGCCCATTCCTCCTGACAGAGCTGGTGTAACTGAGTCAGGTTTGTAGGCCTCCTTGCTCGCATATGCTTTTTCAGTTCTGCCCACACGTTTTCTATAGGATTGAGGTTGTCTTTGTAATGGCGACTCCAATACCTTGACTTTGTTGTCCTTAAGCCATTTTGCCACAACTTGGGAAGTATGCTTGGGGTCATTGTCCATTTGCGACCAAGCTTTAACTTCCTGACTGATGTCTAGAGATGTTGCTTCAATATTAGAGGTCGACCGATTAATCGTAACGGCCGATTAATTAGGGCCGATTTCAAGTTTTCATAACAATCGGTAATTTTGGACACCGATTTATTTAAAAAAATGTAAAAAATGTACACCTTTTTTTAACTAGGCAAGTCAGTTAAGAACACATTCTTATTTTCAATGACGGCCTAGGAACGGTGGGTTAACTGCCTTGTTCAGGGGCAGAACGACAGATCTTTACCTTGTCAGCTCAGGGATTCAATATTGCAACCTTACGGTTAACTAGTCCAACGCTCCAACCACCTGCCTCACGAGGAGCCCGCCTGTTACGCGAATGCAGTAAGAAGCCAAGGTAAGTTGCTAGCTAGCATTAAACTTATCTTATAAAAAACAATCAATCAATCAATCATAATCACTAGTTATAACTAAACATGGTTGATGATATTACTAGTTTATCTAGCGTACCTGCGTTGCATATAATCAATGCAGTGCGCATTCGCGAAAAATGACTGTCGTTGCTCCAATGTGTACCTAACCATAATGCCTTTCTTAAAATCAATACACAGAAGTATATATTTTTAAACCTGCATATTTAGCTAAAAGAAATCCAGGTTAGCAGGCAATATTAACCAGGTGAAATTGTGTCACTTCTCTTGTGTTCATTGCACGCAGAGTCAGAGTATATGCAACAGTTTGGGCCGCCTGGCTCATTGCGAACTAATTTGCCCGAATTTTACGTAATTATGACATAACATTGAAGGTTGTGCAATGTAACAAGAATATTTAGACTTATGGATGCCACCCGTTAGATAAAATATGGAACGGTTCCGTATTTCACTGAAAGAATAAACGTTTTGTTTTCGAGATGATAGTTTCCGGATTCGACCATATTAATGACCTAAGGCTTGTATTTCTGTGTGTTATTATGTTATAATTAAGTCTATGATTTGATAGCGCAGTCTGACAGAGATGGTAGGCACCAGCAGGCTTGTAAGCATTCATTCAAACAGCACTTTCGTGCATTTTGCCAGCAGCTCGTCGCTGTGCTTCAAGCATTGAGCTGTTTATGACTTCAAGCCTATCAACTCCCGAGATTAGGCTGGTGTAACCGATGAGAAATGGCTAGCTAGTTAGCGGGGTGCGCGCTAATAGTGTTTCAAACGTCACTCGCTCGGGCCACGGCTTTTGTGGAGCGATGGGTAACGCTGCTTCGAGGGTGGCTGTTGTCGATGTGTCCCTGGTTCGAGCCCAGGTAGGGGTGGAAGCTATACTGTTACACTGGCAATACTATAGCGCCTATAAGAACATCCAATAGTCAAAGGTATATGAAATACAAATCGTATAGAGAGAAATTGTCCTATAATTCCTATAATAACTACAACCTAAAACTTCTTACCTGGGAATATTGAAAACTCCTGTTAAAAGGAACCACCAGCTTTCATATGTTCTCATGTTCTGAGCAAGGAACTTAAACGTTAGCTTTTTTACATGGCACATATTGCACTTTTACTTTCTTCTCCAAAACTTTGTTTTTGCATTATTTAAACCAAATTGAACATGTTTCATTTTATTTGAAGCTAAATGTATTTTATTGATGTATTATATTAAGTTAAAATAAGTGTTCATTCAGTATTGTTGTAATTGTCATTATTACAAAAAAGAAAATATATATATATTTTTTAAATCGACCGATTAATCGGTATCGGCTTTTTTTGGTCCTCCAATTGTCACGAATACCACCGAAGGTGGCTCCCCTTCCGAAGGTGGAGCTCGGCGGTCGTCGTCGCCGGTCTACTAGCTGCTACCGATCCCTTTTTCCTTTTAGTTTGTTTTTGTCTAATTGTTTTCACCTGTTCCTTGTTGGGGTTTTGGGAGGGGTGTTATTTAAGTTCGTGTAGCCCGCTGGTGTTTGTGCGGGCTTGTTGTTGTTTTACGTTAGTGGTGTTTTGTGTACTTTTGGGTTTTCGCTGTCCGGTATTTCTGTAGCTATGGTTTTGGGTTTGTTGCACCTGTGTTTTGGGCTTCACCCATATTTGTACTAGTTACTTTGCTAAAGGACATTAAAGCGTTTTTTCCCCCCGTTTCCCGTGCTCTCTGCGTCTGACTCCACAACCATCACTCTCCAGACGTTACACCAATAATCGGTATCGGCGTTGAAAAATCATAATCGGTCGACCTCATTTCAATATATCCACATAATTTCCCTCCTCATGATGCCATCTATTTTGTGAAGTGCATCAGTCCCTCCTGCAGCAAAGCACCCCCACAACATGATGCTGCCACCCGCGTGCTTCACAGTTGGGATGGTGTTCTTCGGGTTGCAAACCTCCCCCTTTTTCCTCCAAACATAATGATGGTCATTACGGTCAAACAGTTCTATTATTGTTTCATCAGACCAGAGGACATTTCTGCAAAAAGTACGATCTTTGTCCCCATGTGCAGTTGCAAACCGTAGTCTGGCTTTTTTATGGCGGTTTTGGAGCAGTGGCTTCTTCCTTGCTGAGCGGCCTTTCAGGTTATGTCGATATAGGACTCATTTTACTGTGGATATAGATACTTTTGTGCCTGTTTCCTCCAGCATCTTCACAAGGTCCTTTGCTGTTGTTCTGGGATTGATTTGCACTTTTCGCACCAAAGTACATTCATCTCTAGGAGACAGAACACATCTCCTTCCTGAGTGGTATGATGGCTGTGTGGTCCCATGGTGTTTATACTTGCGTACTATTGTTTGTACAGAGGAACGTGGTACCTTCAGGCATTTGGAAATTGCTCCCAATGATGAACCAGAACTGTGGAGCTGATTTCTTTTGATTTTCCCATGATGTCAACCAAAGAGGCACTGAGTTTGAAGGTAGGCCTTGAAATACATCCACAGGTAAACCTCCAATTGACTCAAAAGATGTCAATTAGCCTATCAGAAGCTTCTAAAGCAATGACATCATTTTCTGAAATTTTCCAAGCTGTTTAAAGGCACAGTCAACTTAGTGTATGTAAACTTCTGACCCACTGGAATTGTGATACAGTGAATCATAAGTGAAATAATCTGTCTGTAAACAATTGTTGGAAAAACTTGTGTCATGCACAAAGTAGATGTCCTTGCCAAAACTATAGTTTGTTAACAATACATTTGTGGAGTGGTTGAAAAACGAGTTTCAATGACTCCAACCTAAGTGTATGTAAACTACCGACTTCAACTGTACACTATACACTTTACAATCAGTAAGTGGGGATTGACGGCACTTGCTCTGTGCATCAAGGCAGCATATTTGAATATGCAAATGTATACATTCTTGTTTTGAACTTTGTTGATTGCCAAGATCATGTCAGACATTGAGAGACTGTTGAAAATAATTGCAATATTATTATCATCTATCGCTATCATCATTAGTATTCGGGAATGTTGTAAAACTTCAATTAATAGCCTGGGTGTTTATTTGCTGAAATCACTTAACACAGCTGATGTATATTAGAGACAGGCTTCTATTTCCTTAATGCACACAGCTTTTGTTAATTTCCATAGTAACAGGTTTGTAAGTAGTAGCTTAACATAAAAGATTTATTTATCAACAGTCTACTATGACACAAAGGGTTGACAACTTAAAGGAAAAATCCACCCAAAACCTTTAATTCCTATCATTTATAGTATTACATATCACTAATGTGTGAGAACAATATTCTGTCAACAAATGTTCCATTTTGTCGTTAAAATATGGTTGCGACATGTGAAAATCGTTGTGGAAATCTATATATGCTCAAGTTGACTACAAAACCCACAGCTAGGTAGCTAGCTAGCAAACGTAGCTACACACAATAATACCAAAGTCAATATCAGCATGTGTAGTAGCTAGTTAGCTATAAAATCGTCTAAAGAAACTGCACAATCATTTTAAGAGTTTACAATCTAACCATTTTCAACCTGCAGATCGATGTGCCTCGCAGAGTGGATTCTGACATTCGCATCGACGATGTAATGGGACAATGCAATGCACCCTGGACCAAAGAGGCAGACAAATAGGAGAAATATGGTGGCCCTCTGTTAAAATTACAAAATTCTTGCAAAAATATGATCAATGGTTAATTTGAGAAAAGACATTCTACTGCGTTTTGACATTGACCTGTATTGAAATCTGACATGTAAACGTTTTCACGATCAATTCGATCACGATCATATTCCTAATAACTTCAAGTGTAGTGCGAGCGGCTTATCACAATGCTCCGTCATACCAGACGAAATGTCTGCCTGCTTGAACGGCAATAGCTGAAATACATATGAAAACATGACATAAACCCTGGAATCGATAGAAAATTGCTCAGATGCACAAAAACAATATGGGTGAATCTTTCTTTAAGATCTGACAGTGTCCAAATAAAAGCAAACAATAAATTCAAAGCACACATGCAGTTAGTAATACAGTGGCGTTCAGAATCATGCCCTGAGCAAGTATCACTCGGTTATTGGAAATCCTTGTCATTGGAATTGAACTACTATCAGTCCATTCCGATATGGGAGCATTGAGGTGGAAAACAGCCTTCCTTATCCTGGTTGAGGTAAAATTGATGTTTTGGGGATTTCCAATGCAGATAAAAGAGGATGTAGTGTCTCCTGGATATATGGTGCAGCAAAATACAGTGCCTTGCAAAAGTATTCAGAACCCTTGGATTTCTTCTCATTTTATTGTGTTACAAATTGGGATTCAAATGGATTTAATTGTTAACAACTATGTAAATTATGTATTTTTTAAGATACATTAAAAATGCATAACTGAAATATAATTGTTGCATAAGTATTCAGCCCCTTTGTTTAGGCAAGCCTAAATTAGTTCAGGAGTAAAATGTGGCTTACCAAATCACTCACTTGGTGTGAAATAATTTTTGAATGACTAACCCTTCTTCTGTCCCCCATACAAACAACATCTGTAAGGTTCCTCAGTCAAGTGTTGAATTTCAAGCAGAGATTCAACTACAATGTCCAGGGAGCTTGTCGAAAGCCTCATAAAGAAGGGCAGTGATTGGTAGATGGGTAATAATAACAAATCAGACATTAAATATCTCTATGCATGGTGAAGTTAATAATGATGCTGTGGATTATATATTAAACCACCCAGACACATCAAAGATACAGTTGTCCTTCTGAACTGAGCTGCAGGACAGGAATAAAACTGCTCAGGGATGGTACCATGATGCCATTGGTGATTTTAAAACAGTTACAGAGTTCAATGCCTGCGATTGTAGAACACTGAGGATGGATCAAAAACATTGTACTGACTCCACAATAATGACCTAAATGAGTGAAAAGAAGAAAACAAATCTATAGAAAAAAAATATTCCCAAGCACGAAAGTAATACTGCAAAAAAACACAGCAAAGGAATACACTTTTGGGAGTAAATGCAAAGCCTTATGTTTAGGGCATATCCAACACAACACATACTTTCAAGCATGGTGGTGGCTGCATCATGGTATGGGTATGCTTTACATCGTCAAACACTGGGGAGTTTTACAGGATAAAAAAAAACAGGATGGAGCTAAGCACAGGCAAAATCCTAGTGGAAAAACTGGGAGAGTAATGCACCTTTCAGCAAGACCATAACGTACAACCAAAATATACACTGGAGTTGCTTAGCAAGAAGACAGTGAATGTTCCTGAGTGGCAAGGTTTTTACTTAAATCTGTTTGAAAATCTATGGCAAAACTTGAAAATTGCTGTCTAGCCATTATCCCCAACATCTTGACAGAGCTTGAAGAATTTTGAAAAGAATAATGACCAAGAAGTCACAGCTGTAATCGATGCCAAATGTGTTTCTAACATGTATTGACTTAGGAAGCTGAATACTTATGCAACTAATATATTATAGTTATTTAATTTATATGAATCTTTAAAAAATGACAAACATTTTCACTCTAATTATGTTACGTTTAGTATGGTTACATAAGACAGATGGTTGTTGATGGCAAAAACAAAAGTAAGGTGGTTGGTCGGGATGGATGGATGGTTGGCCGTATAACGCAAACGTCAAATCTCTTTACAGACAACATTAGCGTTTTCGCTAATTAGCAACTTTGCAACTGCTTTCTAGCTGCTTTGCGGCTACTTAGCATCCTAGCTAACCCTTCCCCTAAACCTAACTTTAACCCTAACCTTAACACCTAACCCCTAGCCTAGCTAACGTTAGCCACCTAGCTAACGTTAGCCACAACAAATTGGAATTGGTGACATATCATTTTGCAAATTCGTAACATATCATACGAATTCTAATTCGTAACATATCATACGAAATGGATGACATCCACGAATTAATGCATATTTTACGAAACGTAACATATACATACTAATTGGAGTGTCCCGGCTTTACATCTACTACTGTATGTCACGTCTACCCATGAATCCAGGTTGCAATACAATGCAGCAATGCTGCTCTTGTGTTATTCATGCTAAATATACTAGATGACATCACAGGCGGTGGCTACTGTGTGAGAGGAAGCGGACAGCTGTTGTGGAGGTTTCTTGTATTACAAGTCACAGCGTAATTTGCATACACATGCTCTAGATTAATTACATTCCATTGATACAAACATGCACAAATGACAAAAAGTCCAATAGCAATAGCATAACCACGCAAATTCATTTGGCAATAACAGCATCTCACATTCTGTGTATGGATGCCATATCAGATTGCTTAATAATGACTGTATATAGGGCCTCCTGAGTGTCGCAGCGGTCTAAGGCACTGCATCGCAGTGCTAAAGGCATCACTACAGACCCAGGTTCGATCCCATGCTGTGTCGCAGCTGGCCGCGACTGTGAGACACATGAGGCTGCGCATAATTGGCCCAGCGTCATCCATGCCATATCAGATTGCTTAATAATGACTGTATATAGGGCCTCCTGAGTGTCGCAGCGGTCTAAGGCACTGCATCGCAGTGCTAAAGGCATCACTACAGACCCAGGTTCGATCCCATGCTGTGTCGCAGCTGGCCGCGACTGTGAGACACATGAGGCTGCGCATAATTGGCCCAGCGTCATCCGGGTTAGGGGAGCGTTTGGCTGGCCAGGATGTTCTTTTCCCATTGCGCTCTAGCAACTCCTTGTGGTGGGCCGAGCGCATACACGCTGACTTGTGTTGTACGGTGCTTCCTCCGACACATTGGTGTGGCTGGCTTCCGGGGTAGGCGGGCAGGTGTTGGAGAACGCATGACTCGACCTTTGTTGGGGAGTTGCATCGATGAGACGAGATTGCAATAGGACATCACAAAATTGGGGAGAAAATAGGTTAAAAAAAAATATATAAAAAATGATGACTGTTTATTGCAGTGATACAGTATACATCACAGGAAATCGGTATCGACTCTGTACATTGATTATACAGTGCATTCAGAAAATATTCAGACCCCTGCTTTTTTCAATTTTTTCTACGTTACAACCTTATTCTAAAATGTATTCAATATTTTTTCCCCTCATCAATCTACACACAATACCCCATAATGACAAAGCAAAAACAGCTTTTTAGAAATGTTTGCAGATGTATTAAAAATAAAACAAACTGAAAAATATTATTTACATAAGTATTCAGACCCTTTGCTATGAGACTCGAAATTGAGCTCAGGTGCATCCTGTTTCCATTGATCATCCTTGAGACGTTTCTACAACTTGACTGGAGTCCACCTGTGGCAAATTCAATTGATTGAACATGATTTGGTCTCATAGTTGACAGTGCATGTCAGTGCAAAACCCAAGCCATGAAGTCGAAGGAGTTGTCTGTAGAGCTCCAAGACAGGATTGTGTCGAGGCACAGATCTGGGGAAGGGAACCAAAATAATTCTGCAGCATTGAAAGTCCAAGAACACAGTGGCCTCCATCATTCTTAAATCGAAGAAGTTTGGAACCACCAAGACTCTTCCTAGAGCTGACCACCCGGCCAAACCGAGCAATCGGGGAGAAGGGCCTAGGTCAGGGAGGTGACCAAGAACCCAATGGTCACTCTGACAGAGCTCCAGAGTGTCTCTGTGGAGATAGGAGAAACTTCCAGAAGGACAACCATCTCTGCAGCACTCCACCAATCAGGCCTTTATGGTAGAGTGGCCAGACGGAAGCCACTCCTCTGTAAAAGGGACATGCCAGCCCGCTTGGAGTTTACCAGAAGGCACCTAAAGGACTCTCAGACCATGAGAAACACGATTCTCTGGTCTGGTGAGTCCAGGATTAATCTTTTTGGCCTGAATGCCAAGCGTCACGACCGGAGGAATCCTGGTACCATCCTTACGGTGAAGCATGGTGGTGGAAGGGAGACTAGTCAGGATTGAGGGAAAGATGAACAGAGCAAAGTACAGAGAGATCCTTGGTGAAAACCTACTCTAAAGCTCTCAGCACCTCAGACTGGGGCGAAGGTTCACCTTCTAACAGGACAATGACCATAAGCACACAGCCAAGACAACACAGGATAAATCTCTGAATCCTTGAGTGGCGCAGCCAGAGCCCGGACTTGAACCCGATTGAACATCTCTGGAAAGACCTGAAAATAGCTGTGCAGCGACACTCCCCATTAAACCTGACAGAGCTTGAGAGGATCTGCAGAGAAGAATGGGAAAAACTCTCCAAGCTTGTAGTTTCATTCCCAAGAAGACTCAAGGCTGTAATCGCTGCCAAAGGTGCTTCAACAAAGCACTGAGTAAAGGGTCTGAATACTTATATAAATGTCATATTTCAATTTTGTATTTTTAATACATTTTCAAAAACTTCTACAAATCTGTTTTTGCTTCATCATTATGAGGTATTGTGTGTAGATTGATGAGGGGGAAAATACAATTTAATACATTTTAGAATAAGGCTGTAACGTATCAAAATGTGGAAAAAGTAATGGGGTCTGAATACTTTCCGAATGCACTGTATTCCATCACACCCAACAAGAATTCCATGTCCAAAGGTTAATCAAATATACAAATAGATACAGTAAAGAAAGACTAAATTAGGGTAAATACCAGAAGAAGTTCAAATTAAATTAAACTATATTACATCATAACACACTTTTACATACAGAACAGTGCATTAACACTGTATACACACATGGTGACCTGCATCCCCTTTACCCCTTAGGTATGCTTATAAATTTAATTTGCTTTTCCATAAGCCTTGAAACCTTTGTTGTTCTCGGTTTCAAGAATTTACATTATTTAACACGCATTCCGTCGGAGCGCAGGGACTTTGCTGCTTTCAATCATGTGTAGAAAACATGTCGCTAACATGCGTAACGAGGCAGTATTTCTTGCAGCGTCTGCCATGAATAGAAACTAACAGAAGCCAGACGGTGTCCCTGTGGTGAATGTGTGGCCCATTGGAGATAACCTGATCGACTTCTGATTCGTAGCTGTCCATCATCCAGACGATACCATCGCCTTTTCTTTATCTTTAATAAATCTGAATTAATACGGATGGAGAGAAGGGCTGATAACTAGCAGCCAAGCCTAGCCTCAGGACATCAAGGCTATGGCCTCTCATTCCATGAGGGTTCTCATTTCCACAATGGATGTAGCTAAAACTGATTTTAGTGTCAAAATGAGAGATTTATTGACCGGACCACCTATCATCAATCATGTGATTCTAAATGACTTATGGAATCTAAATGTATAATGTTTTATCAAAAATCTAAATGTATAATCCACACTTGTCAAGAAATGTTATCTATGGCTCATCTACATACCATGGGTCACCATGCAACTAAACATTATTTCATAACCATATAGTCCTAAACTGGAGTTTTATCCCCTGAGGTTATATCTGAAGAAGAGGGAAAGCAAATACCAAAATGTGTGTACACACAACACAACATTGATGTAATTCTTTAATTAATCAAATTCACCCACTGCTGAACTATAATCATATCTCAATCACACCAGACACTCACAGGTACTCTGCGAAGAACACCCTGCACACGTGATAATGAGTTATGAGGTAGACAATTAGCTCTAGATACATAGCACAAAGACTGGTGAGGGAGCAAATGAGGATGCAGACTGTACATAGCAAAATGTAGTGATAAACTGTCTGAGACATCTTCAAAATGGTGAGAGACAGAAAGTGTCTGCACATCTCTGGCAGCCTACCTCCTTCATCTAAGCTGTAAGATACTTGTTAGTATTGCTGATTAATCTTCATTCTTTTCAATGTCATTTCCCACTTTCATAGGAAGCCAGTTGCTCTAAGAAACACTGTCTTTGTAACATCTGTGAAGCATCTGTGAAGCAAATCATAAACAAAGCAGCAGCGAAACAACCAAACTAGAGCACATGAGTTGGAGCTGAGGAAACAGAAAACATCACAGTAACTGGACTGCCTCCTTCCTGATGAGAGAATACCAAGTGGCCTCTCTTTAAAATAAAATCAATCGCCGCACGACTCAAAACCCACAGCACAAGCAATTAACTTCACCATTCACCCCAACACAGATAGATGAATGACAAGCTAACAAACAAAGTGGAACAAGCTAAATCATCGGTACAGCCTGACAGTGTAGCTTATTGTGAAGGTGTATTATCATGTTTAGAATATGTACAACCTTCAAACATATGTATTACTTCTCATTCAATGTTAATTCATCTTACTTCATTAAACCTGAATTAATTTAAATGAAAAGTTTTTCTAGTCATGATCATTAATTCAATTTCTAGAGATAACTATTTAATGGAGCAGGACAGAAACAAGCAAACAATTAATATACCTTTTCATGTGATTAACTATTTCTACTCCCACTACTAACATATCAGCATCTATTACTTCAACGATCATTATGAACTTCAAGGCAAGTCAAAGCAATATAGCGGAGAGTTCCGACAACCTTCCTTTCAACATCACTTAAAACATAACAAACATGCTTCTTTCTCTGAGTCACAGTGATATGGATCTTTTGTGCAACTCCTAAAAGTCCTTTTAGCTATCAAAGTGCTATAGGGTTTGAAGGGGGATTTCATTGAAGCAGTGTCAATATGTTACCTCAATTGCTGAAGAAATTCTATAGAGAGTGATTGCTGATGTAGGAGTGAAAACTGAGAAAGAGAGCACTGTAGGTTTACGAAAGTGCAAGATGAAATGTTGACTTCAAAGAGAAAGAAGGTCATAATTTTCTATGACATACTGTACCTGAGCGTGAAACGCTTTCATTTTGACTTCCTTAATTAGGTTGTGAATCGTGCCGCATAGAGAACCTTGACAGCAGCATTCATATTCAATGCCGATTCCTGATTGCTTGGTTACAAAAATATTTTATTTATATTTCCTCCTAAATAATGTAAGAGGCTTTCTTAGCAATGCTTTTGCTGTGGGGTCCGATTCATTGGAAGACACTGTGGTACTGTAGGTCAAATAGCACTTTTCAAAAAATTGTTCTCATGTTTGTTTGGTCTTTATTCATGTATTTAACACCAGTTAGAAAATGGGAAAACTGCTCGCAACTTTCAGACTTTAAAATGCAATTAACCCAGAAATGACCAATGTTTGATGATTTTGGCTTTTTTCAATAGGTACAAAATTTATGTTATCCAGTATCAAACAAAATTAACTGCTTATTAATTTAAATAATATTATCTCGTTGGGCAGGAGAAACAAGGTAACTATTTACTCATATCCCGGAAAAACTAGTTGTGTTTGAATAAGGCCCACAGACTCAAGTACAGTGCATTCGAAAAGTATTCAGACCTCTTGACTTTTTCCACATTTTGTTACGTTATAGCCTTATTCTAAAATTTATTAAATAGCTTTTTTTCTCATCAATCTACACACAATACCCCATAAATGACAAGCAAAAAACGGTTTTCAGAATGTTTGCAAATGTATATAAAAAAACGTAATATTACATTTACAGAAGTATTCAGGGGGCGGCAGGTAGCCTAGTGGTTAGAGCGTTGGGCCAGTAACTGAAAGGCCTCAGAACCCCTAAGCTGACAAGGTAAAAATCTGTCGTTTTGCCCCTGAACAAGGCAGTTAACGCACTGTTCCCTGGTTGGCCATCATTGTAAATAAGAATTTGTTCTTAACTGACTTGCCTAGTTAAATAAAGATAAAATAAATTCAGACCCTTTCCTCAGTACTTTGCTGAAGTACCTTTGGCCATGATTACAGCCTCAAGTCTTCTTGGGTATGACCCTACAAGCTTGGCACACCTGTATTTGGAGAGTTTCTCCCATTCTTCTCTGAAGATCCTCTCAAGCTCTGTCAGGTTGGATGGGGAGCGTCGCTGCACAACTATTTTCGGGTCTCTCCAGAGATGTTTGATCGGGTTCAAGTCCAGGCTCTGGTTGGTCCACTCTAGGACATTCAGAGACTTGTCCCAAAGCCACTCCAGTGTTGTTTTGGCTGTAAGCTTAGGGTGTTGTCCTGTTGAAACCTTCGCCCCAGTCTGAGGTCCTGAGCGCTCTGGAGCAGGTTTTCATCAAGGATCTCTCTGTACTTTACTCCGTTCATCTTTCCCTCGATCCTGACTAGTCTCCCAGTCCCTGCCGCTGAAAAACATCCCCAGAGCACGATGCTGCCACCACCATGTTTCACCATAGGGATGGTGCCAGGTTTCCTCCATACGTGACGCTTAGCATTCAGGCCAAAGATTTCAATTTTGGTTTCATCAGACCAGAGAATCTTGTTTCTCATGGTCTGAGAGTCCTTTTGGCAAACTCCAAGCAGACTGTCATGTGCCAGGAGTGGCTTCCGTCTGGCCACTCTACCATAAAGGCCTGATTGTAGAGTTCTGCAGAGATCGTTGTCCTTCTGGAAGGTTACCCCATATCTACAGAGGAACTTCTGAGCTCTGTCAGAGTGTGACCATCAGGTTCTTGGTCACCTCCCTAAACAATGCCCTTCTCCCCCAATTGCTCGGTTTGGCCAGGTGGTCAGCTCTAGGAAGAGTCTTGGTGGTTCCAAACTTCTTCCATTTAAGAACGATGGAGGCCACTGAATTCTTGGGGACCTTCAGTGCTGCAGAAATATTTTGGTACCCTTCCCAAGATCTGTTCCTCGACACAATCCTGTCTCGGAGATCTACGGACAATTCCTTCAACCTCATGGCATGGTTTTTCTCTGTCATGCACTGTCAACTGTGGGACCTTTATATAGACAGGTGTGTGCCTTTCCAAATCATGTGCAATCAATTGAATTTACCACAGATGGACTCCAATGACTTTGTAGATGCATCTTTAGGATGATCAATGGAAACAGGATGCACCTGAGCTCAATTTCGAGTCTCATAGCATCGGGTATGAATACTGATGTAAATAAGGTATGTTTTTTTCATAAATTTGTAAACATTTCTAAAAACCTTTTTTTCGCTTTGTCATTATGGGGTATTGTGTGTAGATTGACGAGGAAAAATGTATTTAATACATTTTAGAATAAGGGTGTAACGTAACAAAATGTGAAAAAAAGTGAAGGGGTCTGAATACACTGTACATGCACAAATACAGCAAATCTCTCTCTCACAAACAGACACACACACCTGCAAGTAATCATGAGTCCATTTTTAAACGCCTGTGGACTTGCTGTCAGTCAAACCAATCCTTGATTGGGGACAATGGTGTGCCATCCAGGCCCTTTCAAGCAGTGAAACAGCAAGTGTGACTAGACTCCCTGAAAACAAGCCCACACTGATAAGAATCAACAATGCCTGGCTTTCTTCCCTACACCAGGTCCGATTTGCATGTTAATGTGGGGAGTTGGTCTTGTGTAGCGACCATCCTCCCAAACAACTGGTTAAATGGGCCTAGTTTTTTCTCTTAATGCCCCATTCTGCAAAATGGGGAGCCAGCGATACTGTAATTCAAGCTTAATCAACGCAGCATCATACACAGCCCTTCTAACACCCAGGTGTAAGAGGATCGCTGGTTCCCTGCTGTGCTGCGAATCATATTGAAATAATACTGCCTTCCCTTCCCAGGGACCCCCTGGCTTCACAAGCTGCCAATTTTTGCTGAGATGTTTCACATGAAATTCGCAGGTAAATCTCTTGTAAGTTATTGTAAGGAGGGGGAATTTGTAACAGCGCTCCCTGTCCACTCAACCTCCATAACCCAGAATGTTGAACACGGAGTGAAATCCTTTCTAGTGTAATGAACACGATAGGAGACAGAGAGCTGGTTTCAAGCGCAGGGCGCAGCAGGTGTTTATTTGTAAAGGACCACAGGAGGAGGCAGGTAGCTGGGTCCAGGGGCAGGCAGAAGGTCATACACAGGGGGTACAAAAGGCAACAGTACAGGCAGGGAAAAGGCTAGTAACGCCGTCTGGGTGATCAGGCAATAGGTTGATAACAGAAAATCCGATAGGCTAAAGTACAGGCAGGGAATAGGCAAAAGGCGCCGTTAGTGAGGCAGGCCAAAACTATCATACACGGGAGGATTCAATCTCAGGAAAAACAGAGCTCTGAATAGAAGTGTCACAAAACAAAAAATACCTCACAATGATGGGGTGCAAAGAACTGAACTACATAGTGTGTGATAATGACATACAGGTGTGTGAACAGGTGATCAGAATTCAGGTGATTGGGATCTGGAGAGTGAGCTGCGTTCAGGGGATCTATGTGTTTGAGAGTGTGAGCTGGAAAGTGAGCTGCGTTCAGGGATTTACGTGTTTGAGAGTGTGTGTTGGAAGCAGACGTTACAGTACTCCCCCCCCCTCCACAGGCAGCTCTTGATGGCCTAGGAAGCTTTGGGTCCATACCCCTCCCAATCCACCAGGTAGTGGATTCGACCACCCAGGCGCTTGGAGTCAAGGAGGGCTTGGACGGAATAAGCCGGTGCACCACCATCGTCAAACGGAGGGGGTGCGCCGAGGTGCGCTACTGGAGGATGGAGAGGGCTGTACCTCACAAGCTTGAGAAGGGACACATGGAAGGATGAGGTGATCCGGTAATGGCGGGGTAACTGGAGACAGTAGGTGACATGATTGATGCGGTGTGTTATTTTGAAGGGACCAATGAACCGGGGACTGAACTTTTTGCAGGGGTCACGAAGCCGGATGTCCCGGGTAGACAGCCACACACGTTGCCCAGGGTGGAAGAGTGGAGTAGGTCGGCGATGCCGGTCAGCAAGCCGTTTCTGGGAGAGGAAAGCTTGATGTAGGTGCCGATGTGTGGTCTCCCAAACCTGCTCACTCCGTTGAAACCACTCATCAATGGCAGGCACAGTTCCGGGCTCTGTCTCCCATGGTAACATGGGGGGTTGGTATCCAAGGACACACTGAAAAGGAGTGAGATGGAGTGAGGAATGCACCAGGGAGTTCTGTGCGTATTCGGCCCAGGCTAGATAGCGACTCCACTCATGAGGTAGGTGGGTGCAGTGTTGGCGAAGGTACTTCCCTATTTCCTGATTCAGGCGTTCCGTCTGCCCGTTGATTTGGGGATGGTATCCGGAGGATAGGCTGATGGAGAACCCCAGTCGGTCGAGAAGGCTCACCACACCCTGGAGACAAACTGGGGTCCCCGATCCGAAACAATGTCTTCCGGGATCCCATACAGACGAAACACCTGTTGAAACATGCACTCGGCGATTTCCATGGCATTAGGTAGATGCGGAAAGGGGATGAGTCGGCACATCTTGGAGAACCGGTCCACTACAACTAAAATTGTAGTGAAGCCCGAAGAGTCTGGCAGATCAGTGAGGAAATCCATGGTGATGTGGGACCATGGTCTGTGTGGTGTAGGTAAAGGCTCGAGCTTACCGGTAGGTAGTTGGCGAAGGCTCTTTGCCCATGCACAGACGGGACAGGAAAGAACATAATCTCGGACATCTGCTGTTAGGGATGACCACCAGAACTTGCGTGTCAGTAGCTCCGTGATTCAGGTGATCCTGGGATGGCAAGAACTAAGCGAGGTATGGCACCACTGCAATAGTTGGGGTCTGACAGACGCCGGAACGTAGGTCTTGCCTGAAGGGATGTCGGGAGGTGCTGGGTCGTGGCGTAGGGCCTCTTGGATGGCTGATTGGATTTCCCACTGTATGGGTCCCACGACACAAGACAGAGGCAGGATGGGCTCGGGAGCTGGGTTAGAGGAAGGGGAGTCAAATAGACGGGATAAGGAATCAGCCTTCACATTTTTTCTTGCCAGGCAGATAGGTGACGGTGAAGTTGAAGTTGAATCGGGTGAAGAAGAGTGCCCAGTGAGCATGTCTGGGGTTGAGCCTCTTAGCACTTCTTAAATACTCCAAATTGCGGTAGTCGGTAAGGACAAGGAATGGGTGATGAGCTCCCTTTAACCAGTGGCGCCACTCTTCAATAGCCAGCTTAATGGCAAGGAGCTCTCGGTTCCCGACATCATAGTTCCTCTCAGCAGGTGACAGTTCTTGGAAAAGAAGCCAAATGGTTGCAATTTGGGAGGTGTCCCTACCCGCTGAGAGAGAACCGCTCCTACGCCGACCTCAGATACATCAACCTCCAGAACAAAAGGAAAGGTAGGATCTGGCTGCCTAAGGATAGGTGCAGAGGTGAAGAGACGTTTCAAGGTCTCAAATGCAGTATGGGCGGTGTCGGTCCATTGGAGGGTACAGGTTTTTTGACTGGTGAGAGCTGAGAGAAGAGCGGTTGAGCTCCTGCAGTTTCGGATGAACCGGAGGTAGTAGTTGGAAAATCCTAGGAAACATTGTAGTTCCTTTACAGTGGTAGGTTTGGGCCAGTTAAGCACGGCCGTGACTTTGCCTTCGTCCATGTTGACCCCTCCTGATGTCAACAAGAAACCTAGGAAGGTTACCGTAGTAACGTGAAAGCCGCTCTTCTCAGCCTTGACATAAAGATGGTGGTCCTGTAGCCGTTGGAGGACCTGTTGCACATGCTGTACGTGTTCTGCAATGGAGTGAGAGTAGATCAAGATATCGTCAATGTACACAATGAGGAACTGGTTGATCATGTCCTGGAAAACTTCCTTCATGAAGGACTGGAAGACGACAGGAGCATTGGTGAGACCGTAGGGCATAACCAGGTATTCCTAGTGACCCCTAGCGGTGATCAACACTGTCTTCCATGCATCCCCACTTCGGAGACGGACCAGGTTGTAAGCACTACGTAGGTCCAGTTTGGAGTAGATGGTAGCCTGTCCAACTTGTTCTAGTGCGGCCGGAATCAGAGGAAGAGGGAAGCGATTCTTGATGGTAAGGTCATTGAGGGGTCGGTAATCTATGCAGGAACAGAGACTACCATCTTTTTTTCACAAAAAAAGAAACTGGATACAGCCAGAGACGATGATGGACGGATGAATCCCATGTTGAGAGCCTCTTCTATATAGGTGTCCATAGCCTCATTCTCTGGGATGGACAAGGGGTAGATCCGAACCTTAGGGGGCGATGCCCCAGGAAGGAGGTTGATCACGCAGTCCCCCGGGCAATGAGGGGGCAGAATGGACGGCTTTTTATTGCTGAAGACACTCTGGAACTGGGCATATACAGGTGGGATGTGGGTTGGAATGGCCGACTCCGATCCTTCTATAGAGGTGACTCGACAGGGTAAATTGAAGCAGTTCTTAAAACAGGAACACACCTTCGTGTGAGGCGAATCGTACAGCTATTGAGTAGGTGGTCACTCTTCACAATAGAGGCACAGGTTTTCACGTAACCTCCGATGTCCTCTCGGCAGGCGTGAGAGGGGCGCGGCCGAGTTGCATGGGTTCGGGGCTATTAGACCATGGTGGATGAGAGAAGGGAGTGGAAGACTCGCAGGCCATGGGCAACTGTATAGGTCTGCGTTCCACCAGTAGGTTGCCAATGGATATGGACATCCGGATGTATTGGTTTAGGTCTGTTAAATCTCCTCTGCAGGCCAGTTCGGTCTGTAACTCCCGATTAAGACCCCTCCGGTAGACTGTAAGGAGAGCTGGTTCACTCCATCCACTGCCGGCAGCCATGGTACCCAACTCAAGGGCATACTCAGTGGTGGAGCGACGGCCCTGTCGCAGCTCACATAACAGGTCCCCGGAGTGACGACCTGAAACTGAATGGTCGAACAACCCCTTGAAGAGGGCGTGGAAACGGGATTCAGAGGACAGATCAGAACGTTGAGCTGCCCACAGGGCTGTGACCCAATCCAGAGCTTTCCCTGTGAGTGGGGAGATGATGAAGTCCACCCTGTCTTTGTCAGAGGTGAAGTCAGCGGTGTGATATTTTATGTACAGGTTACATTGCATGAGAAATCCTTGACATTTCCCTGGGGAGCCGTCGTATTTATTAGGCATGGATATGGAGGGGGAGATGAACGAGAGGAGGCTGTGGCACCTGATATCGGTGAAGCAGGAATGGACTGGCGAAGGAGGTCGCAAAGTTCATAAATTCATTCCTCCTGTCGGGCAAGATGTAGTTGCAGCTCCGCTGAATCCATCTGTCGTTTTAGGTGACGTATTCTGTAATGAACACGATGGGAGACAGAGCTGGTTTCATGCGCAGGGTGCAGCAGGTGTTTATTTGTAAAGGACCACAGGAGGAGGCAGATAGCTGGGTCCAGGGGCAGGCAGAAGGTCATACACAGGGGGTACAAAAGGCAACAGTACAGGCAGGGAAAAGGCTAGTAACGTCGTCCGGGAGATCGGGCAATAGGTTGATAACAGGAAATCCGATAGGCTAAAGTACAGGCAGGGAATAGGCAAATGCGTCGTTAGTGAGGCAGGCCAAAACTATCATACACGGAAAGATTCAATCAGAGGAAAAACAGAGCTCCGAATAGAAGTGTGTCACAAAACAAACAATACCTCACAATGATTGTGTGCAAAGAACTGAACTAAATAGTGTGTGATAATGACATCCAGGTGTGTGAACAGGTGATCCGAATTGAGGTGGGATCTGAAAAGTGAGCTGCGTTCAGGGGATCTATGTGTTTGAGAGTGTGAGTTGGAAAGTGGGCTGGAAAGTGAGCTGTGTTCAGGGATCTATGTGTTTGAGAGTGTGAGTTGGAAGCAGACATTACATCTAGTGCATTGTGGCGACATTATGAAATAAAAAATTATTACTAGTGATTATGGTGTTCATCTTTTTCAAGTCAAGTGCAACGCCAAACTGATGTACAGTCTCCATGCAAATGTGATGTAAAACTACAACAGTAAGAATAGTGACAGAGAGGAGTTATCACTGTAATTGTTTTAATCAGTCAATTAATCAATCAATCAATCAAATGTATTTTCTAAGGCCCTTTTTACATCCGCAGTTATCACAAAGTGCTTTACAGATACCCAGCCTAAAACCCCAAACAGCAAGCAATGCAGAGGCAGAAGCATAGCGGCTAGGAAAAACTCCCTACAAGGCAGGAACCTACGAAGAAACCTAGAGGAACAAGGCTCCGAGGGGTGGCTCGTCCTCTTCCGGTTGGAGATTTAAGAGTACATGTGACCATGTACTCTAACATGGTCACAGACTGACTGCAAGCACCTTCACTTGTCAAATAACTATTAAGAGTATCTGTTGTGAAGGAAAGGGTTTAATTCAAGTCATTCCATTCCTTTATTTATTAATTCCCTCAGGGGCAATTAAGAATGCGTTGACACATCATAAATAATCATATGTAATCATATCCTCCACATGTAATACAAGTACTTCACAGACATCTCATTACCCGAATACATACATGTATATATTTTGATAATCCTAAATGGATGCTACACATCCTGGTGACATAACAGATTGAAAGGGATACGTGCCAAAAATTATCTTTACAAAGATAACTAACTCAGTGTTCAAAATCAGATATCATAATTTATGCATATCCTGATAAACATTCTGCGCCATGCCCCTGTGTCTACATCTGTTACCTGCCCAGATGTCAGACTCAGAGAGATTACCAGTTTAGTTCTCCGATTCATTTTGATGTTGTGACCTCATAGCTACCTGTGCAATAAAATGTTTATGTTATTGCTTTCCATGATATACTAAGGTCTTGGAAAAAAAGATGTAGTAATCTCAACATGACCTCCTAAATAAAATAATAATAATAACTACAGTATAACTTTTTAAAACAGGTAGTGCTGTGAATTCAGCCCCAAAACATTGATTTATATTCAATGCTCTTGTTTGAGTTTTCTATTCAACACTTCATATAAAGGCAAAAATGTCCAATATTGTTCAGAAAAACATTGTGTGAAAAGGTGTGTATGTTCTGACAACAGAAAAGGTCTCTCCCTCAGAAGGCTGTAATAATAAAACTGGCTACTTCTCTGCTCTCTCAAAAATGAATGCATTGGGTTTCTACTAGAATTCTTTCCAAAGCAGAATGAGTATGTGATTGTCATCCGTATAGACTGCCCAAAACATAATCAACTCTTGAACACACTTTCTCCCTCCACCTCTCTCTTTTTTTCTTTCTCACACACACACACACACACACACACACACACACACACACACACACACACACACACACACACACACACACACACACACACACACACACACACACACACACACACACACACACACACACACACACACACACACACACACACCTGTCTCTTATACACATCTAGATGTGTATAAGAGACAGCGCCAACACACACACACACACACACACACACACACACACACACTTTCCTTAATTACAGGCCATGCCATTGTCGGGGACAGAACAACAGCTTTTTCCTGTGCCCTGCAGACAACCTGGGAGGCTCAAATTGAAGATGATTTTACACTGAGCTAGGATTCCTCTAGCAGTCAAATGTCTGGTGCCCCAGTAATAGCTTATCATTGTGCAATAATAATGTCAGAGAAAATAGAACACCTGAAGCCTTTATTGGAACCATCTTATGGAGCCCTATTGTTTATCATTGTGTTGAGCTCTATCGGGAGAAAACGCAGGCAATCGCATATGAATCTGTTCACCATGAATTACAAAGCCTATTGCGTTTACAGAGACGTTGCAATTTGGTGTCTAGCTAACAGCTCTATGACATATTGAGCTGTAGCAGTACGACACGTTACAGGTCAAGAAAGCCAGCCTTGATCACTCTCATACAGTCAGCAATTTATGAGGGTTAGCGGCTTATCAGCAGTATCTAAGACAGTGGTCTCCAAATCCGGTCCTGGAGAGCTAGTTGTGCAGGCTTTTGTTCCAGCCCAGGACCGATACACTTGATTCACTTAACCAAAATCCAGACTGAATTGCTTGAACCAGAGTTGGAGACACATAGTTTAAAGATTGGGGTCAGATAAATACCAGTAACTTTAAAATACAATACTATTTTACCATTCCTGTCTATCACCATAATTGTGTGTGATGGTCAGTGTGACACAATATGATGGTATGTGATGCACTGTATGTAGCTAATTGAATGAGTCTGGTTGTGCGGATCGTCCTTGAACACACCCTCCTACTTATCATTGGCCCCGGCAGATGGCTCAACTGGCTGGTGAAGGGGCCCCAGCTGCACCCAATAGACTAATCAAGGCAGATTGAATTAGAAGAATTAGCCACTACATATTGAACTAAAAGGTGCTGCT
Source organism: Salvelinus sp. IW2-2015 (assembly GCF_002910315.2). Taxonomy (NCBI): domain Eukaryota; kingdom Metazoa; phylum Chordata; class Actinopteri; order Salmoniformes; family Salmonidae; genus Salvelinus; species Salvelinus sp. IW2-2015. The sequence continues at coordinate 14,135,586 of NC_036863.1, forward strand.
TCTAGTCACTGAGAGGAGGACGGACGATTTCAAGTTTTCATAACAATCGGTAATTGGCCTCCGATTATATTGAAATCCATAAGGAAACTGTGTGGCAGGTTGACCACCTGTTACTCGAGTGCAGCTTCAAAAGGACCTTGTGGCTGCAAGGAGCCAAGGTAAGTTGCTAGTTAGCATTAAACTTATCTTATAAAAAACAATCTTTCCTCACATAATCACTAGGTAACTACACATGGTTGATGGTATTTCTAGGTTAACTAGCTTGTCCTGCGTTGCATATAATCAAGGCAGGGCCTGTTAATTCATCATCAAATCACAGCCTACTTCAACTTTGCCAAACCAGTGATTATTTAACAAAAGCACATCACGAAAAAAGCACATTCGTTGAACAAATGTACCTAACCATAAAGATCAATGCCTTTCTCAAAATCAATACCTAGAAGTATGTTTTTTTTAAACCTGCATATTTAGTTAAAATAAATTGAAGGTTGTGCAGTGTAACAGCAATATTTAGACATAGGGTTGCCACCAGTTCGACAAAATACGGAATGGTTCCGTATTTCACTAAAAGAATAAACGTTATATTTTCAAAATTATAGTTTCCGGATTTGACCATATTAATGACCAAAGGCTCTTATTTCTGTGTGTTTATTATAATTAAGTCTGTAACAGCAGCCTTCCTCCTCTTCACGAGAAGAGAAGGTGTAGCAAGGATCGGACCAACACGCAGCGTAGCCAGTGCTCAACATGTTTAATTACGAAACTGTGAACACTTACAAATAATAAATGTGGCAAACCGATACAGTCCTAGCTGGTGCAGAGAAATACAAAGACAGGAAACAAACCCCAACACAAAACAAGCCACCTATATATGATTCCCAATTAGAGACAACACAAAACACCTGCCTCTGATTGAGAACCATATTAGGCCAAACATAGAAACAGACAAACTAGACACACAACATAGAATGCCCACCCAGCTCACGTCCTGACCAACACTAAAACAAGCAAAACACACAAGAACTATGGTCAGAACGTGACAAAGTCTATGATTTTATATTTGATAGAGTAGCCTGACTGAGTGGTGATAGGCAGTAGCACGCTCGTAAGCATTCATTCAAACAGCGTTTGCGAGCAGCTCTTAGCAATGCTTGAAGCACAGCGCTGTTTATGACTTCAAACCTATCAACTCTCAAGATTAGGCTGGCAACACTAAAGTGCCTATAGGAACATCCAATAGTCAAAGGTATATGAAATACAAATGGTATAGAGAAATAGTTGATGTGTCATAATTCCTATAATAACTACAACCTAAAACTTCTTAACTGGGAATATTGAAGAACTGGGAATATTGAACCACCAGCTTCATGTTCTAAGCAAGGAACTTTAAAGTTAGCTTTTTTACATGTCACATATTCCACTTTTACTTTCTTCTCCAACACTGTTTTTGCATTATTTAAACTAAAATGAACATGTTTATTTATTTGAGACTAATTAGATTTTATTTATGTATTATATTAAGTTAAAATAAAAGTGTTCATTCAGTATTGTTGTAATTGTCATTATTACAAATATATATACAGTTGAAGTCGGAAGTTTACATACACCTTGGCCAAATACATTTAAACTCAGTTTTTCACAATTCCTGACATTTAATCAGTGGTGGGCCGTCAGGGCCTGCAAGGCCTTCTCTGCTGGCCTAAACATCATCAGAATATAATTTTTTTTTAAATATATTTTCCCACAAATATGTATTAAATTATTCCCCAGAGTAAGAGTTATACTCTTCATTTCATAGCTTTCCTCTTGGTTGCACTGCTTCCAGCCCCAGGTTGAGATTTGGAGGGCTGGTCTTTATGTTAGATCTTTTATCCAATCATATTCAGCCATCATGTGTTGCCAGGGGTCTAAAATCTGCTCTTAGGCCTTCAGAATCAACAGTGCAGGCGCTTGTAGCTTAAAGTGAATGGAAATTAAAATTTTGTGTCAACCAATCAGCTTTAGAGTTGGCTATTGTACGCCTGCTGGCTGGCTCCAGTGTTACACAGGAGCCAGCTAGCAGGCGTAGGGCGTCCACGTATTTTGATTGGATTACCAATATTGAGAGGCAGGTCCTATGGGCAGGTCTATGCAGATCTAGGAAACTGAATTTGATAAACGAATTAATTCGCGTACTAGCTAAACTGTTTTTTGAACCCACAATGGCGGAAGGAGGAGAAGATATCGATTTGGTCGAGGATATAATTATAACGCCATTCTCAAGACGAACTTTTCAAGAARAGTTAGACATTGTAAGGAGAGGTCGCCCGACGCCACAAAGCCTGTCACAGGCGGGAAAGGGGTTCGTTCGTTCGCCACTTTCAAAGTTTCAACTATGAGCGCTGTCAATGGCTCACAGGCTACAAGCAATGGTGCTTTTGAAAACGTTTGGGGACACCAGAGTGGAGCTACAGCTCTCACTCGTCCTGCRTTATGTGWCGGACACGGGAGTCAAGGAGCGATTTATCCGGTTTGAAGATGTGRCAAGCGGCAAGCGAGCTGATGACATTGCCGCTCTTATTTTCCGTTTCTTGGAGGAAAATGAATGTAGTCTGGATAAAGTTGTGGCACAGTGTTTTGATGGCGCAGCAGTCATGGCATCTGGACCCAATGGGGTGCAGGCTAAAGTTAAGGAGAGGGCACCGATGGCCTTATTCATTCACTGCTATGCACATCGACTAAATTTAGTACTGACTCAAGGAGCCTCAAAGCTTAAAGAATGCAAGGTCTTCTTTGCCAACCTCAATGGCCTTGCAGCATTTTTCTCACGATCCCCTAAGCGCACGCAACTGTCTAATAATCAGTCTTTGGTGAGTAGGCATACAATGCATGTTATTTTTTATTAAATGTGTATGTATGTTTCGCATTTTATTTCGTTAATATTAAATTAGCCTATATATTACAAAATAAATGGCAAATAGCCTATGTTGGCAAATTATTTGTTTTCTTTTATTTTCAGTGAATAGTTATGTGTCTTTATCATCACGGTGAAACTGTTTTGGGTGCGACAATGCGCTGTTTAGTGAACACACTGTATTTATTTTTTGGGGACTTAAAGCTCAAAGTTTGTGACCAGAAATGGATAGAAGAAGAATATTAATATAACTCTGTTGCACTCGACTTGTTCTTGCCTATTAGTTGAACTGTACTGTATTGTACTCTTCCCCTGCAATTCTCTGAAAAAAATGTCAATTTCAAGGTGACGCAACGCCTGGTTATACTGCGTTTCTGTCTAAATGTATAGTGTCTAGAGCCATGGCATCTAAATGATGGTAATAACAGGTGGATTAATTCGGGTGGGACTGTGTAGGACTCACTGAAGGCCCAGGCGCCAGGCCCACGGCACGCTACTGCATTTAATCCTAGTAAAAATTCCCTGTCTTAGGTCAGTTAGGGTCACCACTTTTATTTTAAGAATGTGAAATGTCAGAATAATAGTAGAGAGAATGATTTTTTTCAGCTTTTATTTCTTTTCATCACATTCCCAGTGGGTCATAAGTTTCATAAACTCAATTGTATTTGGTAGCATTGCCTTTAAATTGTTTAACTTGGGTCAAACGTTTAGGGTAGCCTTCCACAAGCTTCCTACAATAAGTTGGGTGAATTTTGGCCCATTCCTCCTGACAGAGGTTTGTAGGCCTCCTTGCTCACACACGCTTTTTCAGTTCTGCTCAAACAAATGTTTCTATAGGTTTGAGAACAGGGCTTTGTGATGGACACTCCAATACCTTGACTTTGTTGTCCTTAAGCCATTTTGCCACAACTTTGGAAGTATGCTTGGGGTCATTGTTCATTGGGAAGAGCCATTTGCGACCAAGCTTAACTTCCTGACTGATGTCTTGAGATGTTGCTTCAATATATTCACATAATTTCCCGCCTCATGATGTCATCTATTATGTGAAGTGCACCAGTCACTCCTGCAGCAAAGCACCCTCACAACATGATGCTGCCACCCCGTGCTTCACGGATGGGATGGTGTTCTTTGGCTTGCAAGCCTCCCTTTTTCCTCCAAACATAACGATGGTCATTACAGCCAAACAGTATACTTTTTGTATCACGACCAGAGGGCATTTTCTCCAAAAAGTACAATCTTTGTCCCCATGTGCAGTTGTAAACCGTAGTCTGGCTTTTTTTATGGCTGTTTTGGAGAAGTTGCTTCTTCCTTACTGAGTGACCTTTCAGGTTATATCATATAGGACTCGTTTTACTGTGGATATATAGATACTTTTGTGCCTGTTTCCTCCAGCATCTTCACAAGGTCTTTTGCTGTTGTTGTGGGATTGATTTGCACTTTTCGCACCAAAGTACATTTTCACGTGATGTCAAGCAAATCAAAAGAAATCAGCCAAGACCTCAGAAAAAAATTGTAGACCTCCACAAGTCTGGTTCATCCTTAGGAGCATTTCCAAATGCCTGAAGGTATCACATTCATCTGTATAAACAATAGTACGCAAGTATAAACACCTGGGACCACTCAGCCGTCATCCCGCTCAGGAAGGAGATGCGTTCTGTCTCCTAGAGATTAATGTACTTTGGTGCGAGAAGTGCAAATCAATCCCACAACAACAGCAAAGGACCTTGTGAAGATGCTGGAGGAAACAGGCACAAAAGTATCTATATGAGTTTGAAGGTAGGCCTTGAAATCCATACACAGGTACACCTACAATTGACTCAAATGATGTCAATTTTGCCTAACAGAAGCTTCTAAAGCCTTGTCATCATTTTCTGGAACTTCCAAGCTGTTTAAAGGCACAGTCAATTTAGTGTATGTAAACTTCGACCCACTGGAATTGTGATACAGTGAATTAATAGTGAAATAATCTGTCTGTACCAATTGTTGGAAAAATTACTTGTGTCACGCACAAAGTAGATGTCCTAACCGTCTTGCCAAACTATAGTTTGTTAACAAGAAATTTGTGGAGTGGTTGAAAAACGAGTTTTAATGACTCCAACCTAAGTGATGTAAACTTTCGACTTCAACTGTATATACTTATATAAAAAAAAGTCAGATTAATCGGTATCGGCTTTTTTTGGTCCTCCAATTATCGTTATTGACGTTGAAAAAATCATAATCGGTTCGACCTCTATAATAATGGCTGGAATGGAGTCCAATAGCATGGTATCAACCAAATAGAAACCTTGTCTTTGATGTGTTTGATAACATTCCATTGACTCCATTCCAGTCACTATTATGAGCCGCTCCTCCCTTAGCAGCACCACTGCTCACGTACCATACATAAGGTATTTGCTTGTCTGGTGTTTCATTGTTGGCTGAAACAAATAGCTAGTTCCTGAAAGTCAGCACTACCCCAGACCTCCAGGCTCAGATTAGAGTACCCTTAGTATCAGACCTCACTCTTTGCCTACTGAGGCTCCATACTCAAGACCCTGCCTAGCTCTGGTCCGTGTCAATGGCCTCACAATAAGATCCAGGGGCATCCAAGCAGGACCGAATGTCTCCAAATGTGATTGTTCTAAAATCTATCAACAAACCCACAAAATGTATCTTTCTTTCTCTCTGCAAAAAGCTGAAAGAACTCCAACAAGCAACTCAGTGAGGCCGGGTAAAAGGCTGTCACTCAACGGGTTGCCTCGTAGAACTTCTTCTCTGGTCAATCAGAGATCCGCTCAACCTTGGAGTATAAGTTAATACCAGGCCCGGCACTTCTGTTGTGCGGTTCAGGTAAGACTGACAGGGGTCCCTTCACTGAGCCTGTACAGCCCCCCCCCCCCCCCCCCCCCCCAAACATTCTCCTCGGCTGAGTGACCATCATGCTCTCTGCCTCTATTTAAGCTGTCAGCGTTGACAGTACAAAACGGCCCCAAAGGATTCGCACAACATTTGCATAGCAAGATTGATGACGGCGAGCACGGCCAATGGAGTGAAAAGGTATGCAGCGTGGGCCTTTGTGTATGTCTGTGTGTACACATCATTTTCGTCAATTCCACTGGAGGCTTTACGACGGCAGATTAAACACTGGAGGCTTTACGACGGCAGATTAAATGACAGAATGAATTTGCCGTCAACCCCGGTGGTGGGTACAAGTTAAAATTGAATTTGTTCATGTGTATTTGTCAAATTATTCAATATTCCCTAGTACTAATCATGCACGCTTTTATTGGTGAGATATAGTGGCATTCAGGTAGACAAGAAAATATAACTGACATCTTCATACAGACACAGCGGTATTGTCAGGGGTGGAATTAGAGGATAGCTTGAAGGATATTTTTCAACCTCACTCAGTTTTAGTCCCTCGCCGTTCCATGACCAGAGGGGTTGCCTTGAGAGTTAGACTACCTAAGTTTCATACATTATTCTATCAAATAAACTTTCCAGTTCCCATCACTACCAACCTGATGTTGTGATGACAGGTGGTTAGCGTTAGCTACAGCAATCCCTTCTCACGAATCTAGTCTATGTTAAACCAAACAGACTTTTCTGTCATTTCAGTTTAGAGTACAAATACAATGCTGGCAAAATGTCAACTGAAGTTATCTATTGACGCTATAAAACAAAACATGACTACTACTCCTTAGCAATCCCTTTTCATGACTCAGAGAGAGAGGTGCTATAGCCATTTGAATCATCCTCATTGCACTTCAGAATAGTTTTCAGAGTGGAGAGCCAAGTAAAAAATACATAATTTCCTTTCCACTGTAATGCTAGACATGACACACTGGGAAAAGTGCTTACCTATACGAGTGAGCCATCGAATAGAGCTAACTGCTGTCATAGTCTCATTGAGATTCTTTCTCCTCACTCTGAGATGACGATGAACTGATTAAGGACAAGAAAACCCCTTGGCAATGGGAATACAGTTAAATCTCTCTCTGCTCAGAACTTTTCACATCATGCTTAATTATCCGCTTCCTAATGCTTGCAGTCCATTAGACCGGCTCACAGATTCTGAAGGGAACGCCAGGGAAACATTAATAGTTACATTGATAGTCTGAATGGAGTCACACGTGCGCATGCAAAAGCAAAGCACTCATACAGCATGCAGAATACCCATCGTAACAGGCTTCGTTTAGGCGGGGGAAAGGGAGAGTTGCACAGAGAGTGGACTGCGTTGTGAACATCTACACAAACACTTATCTGAGACATGTTCTAAACCTCATTGTACCTGGATGCACTTACTGTACACTCTTAGAAAAAAGGGTTACAAAAAGGTTATTCGGCTGTCCCCATAGGAAAACCCTTTTTGGTTCCAGGTAGAACCCTTATGGTGGGCTGCATGTATAACCTCCTGTGGAAAGGGTTCTACATGGAACCCAAAATGTTTTTTACCTGGCACCAATAACGGTTCTTCAAAGGGTTCTCCTATGGGGTCAGCCGAATAACCTTTTTTAGGTTCTACACTGTACAGAAATATAAACGCAACATGTAAAGTGTTGGTCCCATCTTTCATGAGCTGAAAGAAAATATCCCAGAAATGTTCCATTTGCACAAAAAGCTTATTACTCTCAATTGTTGTGCACAAATTTGTTTACATCACTGTTAGTGAGCATTTCTCCTTTTCCAAGATAATCCATCGACCTGACAGGGGTGGCATATCAAGAAACTGATTAAACAGTATGATCATTACATAGGTGCACCTTGTGTGGGGGACAATAAAAGCCACCCTAAAATGTGCAGTTTTGTCACACAACACATTGCCACAGATGTCTCAAGTTTTGAGGGAGCGTACAAGTGGCATGCTGAATGCAGGAATATCCACCAAAACTGTTGCCAGAGAATTCTGTTAATTTCTCTACCATAACCCGCCTCCAACGTCGTTTTGGAGAATTTGGCAGTACGTCCAACCGGCCTCACAACTGCAAACCATGTGTATGGCGTCGTGTGGGCGAGCGGTTTGCTGATGTCAATGTTGTGAACAGAGCGCCCCATGGTGGCGGTGGGGTTACGGGATGGGAAGGCATAAGCTATAACTAACGAAGACTCATTGCGATACTGTGACGAGATCCTGAGGCCCATTGGTGTGCCATTCATCTGCCGCCATCACCTCATGTTTTAGCATGATAATGCATGGCCCCATGTCGCAAGGATCTGTACACAATTCCTGGAAGCTGAAAATGTCCCTGTCCAAGAAAATGGTCACACCAGATACGGACTGGTTTTCTGATCCTCGCCCCTACCTTTTTTTAAGGTATCTGTGACCAACAGATACAGTTGAAGTCAGAAGTTTACATACACCTTAGCCAAATAAATTTTAACTCAGTTTTTCACAATTTCTGACATTCAATCCTTGTAAAAAAAATTCCCTGTCTTATCTCAGTTAGGATCACCACTTTATTTTAAGAATGTGAAATGTCAGAATAATAGCAGAGAGAATTATTTATTTCAGCTTTTATTTCTTTCATCACATTCCCAGTGGACCAGAAGTTTACATACACTCAATTAGTATTTGGTAGCATTGCCTTTAAATTGTTTAACTTGGGTCAAACGTTTTGGGTAGCCTTCCACAAGCTTCCCAGAATAAGTTGGGTGAATTTTGGCCCATTCCTCCTGACAGAGCTGGTGTAACTGAGTCAGGTTTGTAGGGCTCCTTGCTGGCACACGCTTTTTCAGTTCTGCTCACAAATGTTCTATAGGGTTGAGGTCAGGGCTTTGTGATGGCCACTCCAATACCTTGACTTTGTTGTCCTTCAGCCATTTTGCCACAACTTTGGAAGTATGCTTGGGGTCATTGTCCACTTGAAAGACCCATTTGTGACCAAGCTTTAACTTCCTGACTGATGTCTTGAATTTTTTTTTCAATATATCCACATAATTTTCTTTCCTCATGATGCTATCTATTTTGTGAAGTGCACCAGTCCCTCCTGCAGCAAAGCACCCCAACAACATGATGCTGCCACCCCCGTGCTTCACGGTTGGGATGGTGTTCTTCGGCTTAAAAGCTTCCCCCTTTTTCCTCCAAACACAATGGTGGTCATTATGGCCAAATAGTGGTATTTTTGTTTCATCAGACCAGAGGACATTTCTCCAAAAAGTAAATCTTTGTCCCCATGTTCAGTTGCAAACCGTAGTCTGGCTTTTTATTGTGGTTTGGGAGCAGTGGCTTCTTCCTTGCTGAGCGGCCTTTCAGGTTATGTCGATATGGGACTTGTTTTACTGTGGATAAAGATACTTTTATACCTGTTTCCTCCAGTATCTTCACAAGGTCCTTTGCTGTTGTTGTGGGATTGATTTGCACTTTTCACACCAAAGTACGTTCATCTCTAGGAGACAGAACGCGTCTCCTTCCTGAGCGGTATGACGGCTGCGTAATCCCATGGTGTTTATACTTGCGTACTATTGTTTGTACAGATGAATGTGGTACCTTCAGGCATTTGGAAATAGCTCCCAAGGATGAACCAGACATGTGGAGGTCTACAATTTCTTCTGAGGTCTTGGCTGATTTCTTTTGATTTTCCCATGATGTCAAGCAAAGAGGCACTGAGTTTGAAGGTAGGCCTTGAAATACATCCACAGGTACACCTCCAATTGACACAAATTATGTCAATTAGCCTATCAGAAGCTTCTAAAGCTATGACATAATTTTCTGGAATTTTCCTAGCTGTTTAAAGGCACGTCAACTTAGTGTATGTAAACTTCTGACCCACTGGAATTGTGACACAGTGAATTATAAGTGAAATAATCTGTCTGTAAACAATTGTTGGAAAAATGTATTCTGTCATGCACAAAGTATATGTCCTAAATCTATAGTTGCGACATGCTAAATCTATAGTTTGTTAACAAGAAATATGTGGAGTGGTTGAAAAACGAGTTTTAACGACTCCAACCTAAGTGTATGTAAACTTCCGACTTCAACTGTACATATCTGTATTCCCAGTCATGTGAAATCCCTAGATTAGAGCCGAATGACTTTATTTCAATTGACTGATTTCCTTATATGAACTGTAACTCAGTATAATCTTTGAAATAGTTGCATTTTATATTTTTGTTCAGTAGAGATAGCACCTTTTTTTGTAAGAGTGTAGTAACCTTCACAGTTTTGGGCACAAAAACTAAAAAAACATTAACTAAAAGTGTAAAAGAATTGACATATCAAGGGAGGGAGTGGGTGTTTTTGAAGCACTGTTAAAAGTCTCTGGGGGTCAGAATGAGCAGATGCGCACCTTTTTGTGAATAACTGATGATAATGTAGGCTGATATTTGGCCAGACCCATCCAGCCGAGTGGAGAGTGATGGTGGTTTGCGATGTGGGGAGGTGTTGAGGATAGATTAGACAGACCTCTCTCCGTGAAACAGGCCCTGCCAATCGATAAGACAAACTTTAACACAGCCCCAACAGATATTTTATTTACAAAGTAAGAGCTCCTCTATACAGGCTGTAGGAAGGACTTTCCAGACTTAATGTAATGACCGCGAGATGTGCCAAGCAATGAGAACTTGGGCCAATACCATCTCTTATGTCCTCCATCTGTTCACATTAAGTTTGCAGATGCTAAGCAATGTACATCTGCATTTTTATGTTGCCCACTTGCCAAAACGCTGTAGCCAATTTGGCTAACCACTCAACAGTACAATAGTTTTTACCTGGAATCTGACCTTTAAGTGCCATATTTTACTTTGTAAACCGTTAATAATATAGTTTATTATAGGCTGGATAACACTTCCGTGATTTTTTCCCTACATTTTTTCAAGTTGTAAAGTAAGCACATTTCTCACTGATGACATTGTTACTGCAAAGCATTACTGCATGAGGGACAGCAGATGTTGATGAGATTTGTGGACACCTGCTTGTCGAACATCTCATTCCAAAATCATGAGCATTAATATGGAGTTGGTCACCCCTTTGCAGCTAAAACAGCCTCCACTCTTCTGAGAAGGCTTACCACTAGATGTTGAAACATTGGTGTGGGGACTTGCTTCCAATCAGCCACAAGAGCATTAGTGAGGTCGAGCACTGATGTTGGGCGATAAGGCCTGGCTCGCAGTCGGCTTTACAATTAATCCCAAAGGTGTTTGTGGGGTTGAGGTCAGGGCTCTGTGCAGGCCAGTCAAGCACTTCCACACCGATCTCGACAAACCATTTCTGTATGGACTTCACTTTGTGCACGAGGGCTGAAACAGGAAAGGGCCTTCCCCAAACTGTTGTCACCAAGTTGGAAGCACAGATTTGTCTAGAATGTCATTGTATGCTGTAGCGTTAAGATTTTCCTTCACTGGATCTAAGGGGGCTAGCCCGAACCATGAAAAACAGCCCCAGACCATTATTTCTCCCCCACCAAACTTTACATTTGGCACTATGCATTCGGGCAGGTAGTGTTCTACTGGCATCCGTCAAACCCAGATTAGTCCGTCGGACTGCCAGATGGTGAAGCATGATTCATCACACCAGAGAAAGCGTTTCCACTGCTCCAGAGTCCAATGGCGGCGAGCTTTACACCCCTCCAGCCGACGCTTAGCATTGTGCATGTTGATCTTAGGCTTGTGTGTGGCTGCTTGGCTATGGAAAGCCATTTCATGAAGCTCCTGACGAACAGTTCTTGTGCTGATGTTGCTTTCAGAGGCAGTGAGAGTTGCAACCAAGGACAGACAATTTTTACACACTACGTGCTTCAGCACTCACCGGTCCCATTTTGTGAGCTTGTGTGGCCTACCACTTTGCAGCTGAGCCGTTGTTGCTCCTAGACGTTTACACTTCACAATAACGGCACTAACAGTTGACGGGGCAGATCTAGCAGGGCAGAAATATGATGAACTGACTTGCTGGAAAGGTCAAGGATGTCATAGGATGCCACGTTGAAATTCACTTCAGTACGGGCCATTTTACTGCTAATGTTCATCTATGAAGATTGCAAGGCTGTGTGCTCAATGTTATACACCTGTCAGCAATGGGTGTGGCTGAAATAAACAAATCCACTAATTTGAAGGTGTGTCCACATACTTTTGGCCACATAGTATACCAAATGAGAACATTTCAATATCCTCAAAATGTAGGTACTTCAATTACCACAACTTTACTGTTTTTAAATAACCATTGAGAATTATTCTTACATACACTCCATTTTGACAGTGACATCCTTGATAAGATCTCAAGTTAATAAATGAGAGCCACATTTATTTTGTCTGCTCTGTTTTACTCTCACCGTGGGTCAAATTTACTAAATGGTGCTCCCGAACAGCAATACAATCCAGAACCATTTCAATGTGAGTCTAGTATTAACAAATGTCATTCGCCATATAATTGCATTAGCAGGACCAATTCAACCATTTATTCTCTTTCGAGAGTTTTGAGATTAAAAAAGGATATATGATGATTTGAAAGTTTCCACTTGTCTAAAAAGACACTTCAGGAATATTCTGTGAAGCATTACCTGTCGAGGCTCCAAAAATAAACTCACATTTGAACACATTTCAGCCCACTACTGACACCAATTGGCTACTAAAAGATGAGGTGTTTCGGTGATTATGGGGGGGTTCATCTTTCAGTTTAAGACTTTCTGCTGCTGAACAATTTCTTGTTAAGTTGAAAAAATGCCCTTCTACCCAAGCCAATGTTCTCATGACCCACTTACTCATGCAAGTTTTTAATTTACAAACGGTTCCAAGAGGCTTAACCATTGAGGCATCCTCATAAATTAGAGACACTGAGCAATGACAACTGCATTTGAACAGCACTGCAAGGTGTGGTCATAAACGGAAGCATAAAATGAAAGTGTCAGACTCTACCATCGAGCATCAGTCACCGCCGCACCGATTCAATAGCCGTGGAGTTCATACTTCAAATGGCAGCGCATAATGTTTATACTGAAATTTAGAGCAGGTTGAAGTAGTCTAATTTTAGATTTGTATTTTTTACAAGCATAGTATAACCTGAGATTTACAGTTGTGTATGACCCATCTAGGTAGGACCTGGTTGGTAGGACCTGGTTGGTACTTGGATGGGAGACCACTCTGTAAAATCTGGTTATTAATGGATCTAGTGTTGATGAGCAACTAGGGCAATCTTCCCTGTGCTTGAAGGAGATACAAATCCCCTCAGGCAGGGATGGTAACACAACTCTGTAATGCAGTAGTGGTGTTCCAGATCGCCTATTTTCAGTCGTGCTGCACATCTCAGAAGATGTCCATAGCAATTTAATGTGGCGAATGAGACGTTCCACACTGATAATCTGTGCAACATGACCACCAAAAAGACAACCTGGAACACCATCAGTGTCTACCTATCCATTCCTGGGGGACCACAAGGGGTGCACTTTTTTGTTCTCGTCCAGATTCAACTAATCACCACACCGTTGAACTTGGAGCAAGAGAAAAACACTACTATGCCTACTAAAGACTCAGGGAAAGTGACATCACTTGCATGATGGGCGATTCCATAGCAGCTGCACACACCCTGTGGATCTCCCCACTAATGTAATGGTGTCATCCTTAGGATGAAGTATTAAACCAGTCCTGACTCTGTAGTCCCGAGTAGGAGTCTTATCCCAGATCGACTATAGCTGAATTCCCAAACCTTCCCCTCTAACTAGCATGTCTTTCCATATAATTCGCCAGCTTAAAAAATTAACACAATAACACCAACTCTCCACTGAAACAGCTGCTGTGTAGCAGCCAGTCAGCCAGCCAGCCAGCCGTTCTGGGGGCAAATGACAGCAGCAGTGGGTGAGGTGAGTCACCATTGAACAGTGTGAGACACAGCGAAAAAGCTCTATGCAAATGCAATCTGTTAAAGATTGAAATCGAAGTAAAACATAAAAATCCAAGTGGCTAAACGCGCCAACGTATGTTTAATTTGACCTTCTTGGGTACTGCTCGTTGATGTGGAATATAAATGGGCATGTGTGACAATGTTTTTCCCTGATTTGGGGTTTCGCTCTCATACCACATTGAACTAAGTTTAAAGTCTCCCTAAACAGCAGGAGAATGTGGCTTGCCACTTAGAGAGTTACTGTCCCTGGAAGATAAGGGGCACAAATTAGGCTCTGCACATGAGACTCGCATGTGAAGAGCCTGGCTTGTGCCCTTTACAAAGTGTTTTATTAATAATCAAATATTTATGATTATTATGTAAATGTGTAAAAGATGTTCGCACATGTGGGTTATTATAAAAACAGCATGGGAAATGAATACATAGCTTTAAAGCATGCACAAGTCATGTAATGAACAATCTACTCATTTGGTTTTCTTTCCCTCACAGTATGAGATGTAAGTGTTCTGTATGATTTTATGGATATGCATATCATTTTCTAAAACTATCAATTAGCATACCAAAAAGGCAGTAACTGCTCATTTGGTCTAAAAAGTCTTAACTTCCTAATACAACATTATTTAGTATATATTTGAATCTTACCAGGAAATAGAAAAATTGTAATGTAATGTGCAGTTCAAAGTAATTGAGTTTCTTTCCAAAATGCTATATCCACCAATCTTTCACATGTTTTTTCACCAGAAATGATTGCTTAAAATACTACTTTTCTGAGATTCATAGATTTTAAGTGTGTATTAAAATGTTTTTTTTTTGCAAAACGCTCTAATATCCACCGTTTAGCTGGAATGTAATGTTTGTATACAGTATATTTGACTGTTATATGTGGTTGTCTCGCCTAGCTATCTTCAAGGGATACTAAAATGTCAAATGTAAATAACTAAAATGTAAAATGCTAATGTTTTACATACAGATCTCATAATTGTATTGATAACTGTATCAACTGTATCTTTATTAAAAATGTAGTATTTTTTTTTACATTTGCATGTGCAAAACATAGCAGTACTACTTATTTCTCTGATAGTGAAGTGGAGTGTAGTGTTTTGCAAAAAAACTATAATTTGTCTCTGAAATTAAACCATCAAGTGATAGATTTCAAACAAATGCATGTCTGTCATTAAACAAGCACATGCCATGATTACACAAATCTCTTTCATAAATTCTATAAATAAAAAATAAAAGCTAATTTACCAACATTTCTGCAAATGCTTATATAGCGTTTTGGAAAGAAACTCTTCAATTGTAGATTTAGTTCAGTCCAATCATCACGTACCTTTAACCTAAAAATACTGTAATTCTGTAGTACTATGTTTGGTAATACAAGAGAACCACTACCACTTGCTATATCTGAAATTATTTAAAGTTGAAGGGGTCTGGAAAATTATTTGTTTCTGTAATATGTCTTATACATGGATTACTGAGATGAAATAAGATCAATACAAAACAATCATGTACAAATTTCAATATTTCTAAAGCTATGTTTTATTACATGAGGGGTAGAACTAGCACATCAATGAAGGAATAGGACTTTTTGCATATTAGGCTACTACTACAAATACTAATAAAACAATTACTTCTATGTTTTAAGAAGCCAATGAACCTTCTGCCAGTTGCCAACTAATGTATTTATAAGGCCACATTAGACTAAACTTCACTTCAATGAAAGTGTTTCCATAATAACAATAATAATGTATTCTGTTGATAAATCTAATCCAAGGACCACAGCTGAACCTTGGCTGTGTTGACAACAATATTTGCATAGCTTGCTCACCAAATATCATAACATAATGTGTGATTGTTAACCACAATCCACAAAAAATTCCTGATCTGAAAACATTTGCCAGACTGTATAGTATCAGTGCCCCCATCACATCTGGCCAAATGGACTGTTTGTTCACTATTGTTTGCGCTATTTATGATCCCAACATCTGACGGTATTAATTATTAACGGATATTTGAGATACATCTCTGGACATGACATTGGCTTGTTTGTGCAGACTACATAAGGTCACCTTAAAGGGGCAATCCGCATTTGAAACAATAACAAAGCGACACACCGCCACTCTTTCAGTAAAAAACTGAGGGACGGGGCAACAGAAATGTAAACATTCTCAAATTCATAGACACAGCCATGGATGAAAGGACTGACCATTCATGATACAGTATCAACATTATAGTTTTAAGCATTTTGTTAGGCATTTTTGTTTACATTTAGGTTTTTTACAAACATTGGAGTAAAACAAGCTTATATTTTGGGTGCCGATGGGGTACGACAGTTGAACTAAGGTTATGAGGCATTTATAAGTTATATTCTTCAAGAATCAATGGGTACATATAATTCATTTAAGTAAAAAAATGTATTTAGCAACTGCAGATTGACTTTAAGCAAACCTATACATTAGATTTTTCCCTTGGATACCATCACAACCCAAACCCTTATATTTAGCTTGCACCTGCTGTAGCCAATATTTCATCAAACATGAACTACTCCAACAGTCCATTGTATGGGTTGGCTATTGACAAACGCACAAACTACAGGAGTTTTTTTTATCTACCCAGGATGTCTTTGAAGATTACCTGGGCTAGGGATGCAACCTACTAACTTGAAGTTTTTATCCAAAACTATGGATATCAGCACGGAGTTACACATGACATTTATCTGATGTGACATCAGAGCTCCAGTCCGCCCACACTAGTCGCCGCTCAACTCCATCGTAAATCGTGGAGTTGAGTTGTTGGCTAGGCATGATGCAGAGCATATATGAGTTAGCATCTATTTTTGACATTACAATCATTTAAATATGTAGATAGGCTAAAAGACTAATTTGATTTTTAAAAGTTGGTATTTACACTAAATCAAATCAGATGAGAAAGGTCTACAAATGACACTTAAGTCTGCACAGTAGTCCCTAAATGCATTGAATACCATTATACATGGTATTTCGGACATCGAATCTGAATTGATTAAAGGCTAGGGAACATCTACCACCTTTTGAATGCTGTACAAAGAGATTGATGATGTTTATCTTGAACCCTATAAAGCTCCAGAGGTGCCTTCACAGCTTATTCATACTGGCCCTCTAAATCGATACCTATACGACTAGTCAAAGCTGATTGAAGCATGATTTGAGTCCAATGTGTTCGCTTTTTATACATCTGGAATTGAAGCATCTGGTATTTCCTCCGCATCTATCCTGTGTGGAAATGAGTTTGAAAGAAACCAATAGATTGGCTGTAAATGGACTAGCCAAACTGTAGCTGGATGCATTTATATTGTTAACTCCGTTATAGCTGGGAGAGAAAAAAGGGATGTGAAATCATTCTGTGGATTTGGACCCGGGGCCCCATCTGGTCCTGTGTTTCCCATCTCAAATAAAAATGGGAGAGAAAAAAATACACAACAAGGAAATACAGAATATACCATACCAGGAGTGTAGCCTATATTCAGATAATAAGGACCTACCTACCTTAAATTGATCTGACACGCTCACAGATCCCATTTCCTCCTGGAGAATGATGGGGCCGTGACACATACTGTATGTTGTCGGGTAAACATAGCCTGGGTGTTTACATGCTTTTTCAGATAGAGAGCATGAACCTTAAATGAAGATTCCACTCAAAAACGATATTTGTTATTTGTTTCATTAGTCAACTGTTGATACAGTCCCAAAATGTTTTGCATGTCAGCAATCAAGTTTTCAAGATCTATAACTCTTAAAATACAGAAAGTGTCACAGTGTTTTTCATCATATGATATGTTTGTTTCATAAATTCTTCAGCAAAATCAATAATTCTCCGCATATTATGCACAGACTTGAAATTTGACCAGTCACACACAACTTCCCATAAAACAGTCAAATCATCACAAAATTATCGCATAACACTGACCCATCACCGCAGAACAAAAAGAGGGCTAGCAATTTCAACCAACTACCGCACAATTACAGCATAATATGGTGATTCTTCCCTCGTCCGCGCATTTCTGCAACACATTTGACAAAATCATTGCATAATGCCATACAAAATGTCTGAGTTGCCTCAGCAAAATTAACAATTTCTGCCAGCAAATATCACCAAACATCCCCAAAAAATCATAGAGTGACTGATATTTACTGAGTGTGAGTCTGTAAATGAACAGTGACAACTGCCAGGAAAAGCATGGTGCCCCAGTAATATGCATCAGGTCATGTAGATGAAGATAAGGTTGACTCATTCCTTAAATGTCATATTTACTGCACATCATGGTTGTTTACTGTAAATCTAGTCTACTTCAGATAAGAGCCACACGTATTGTTTTGGAATCTAAGTAGATTTGATCCTTAACATGGCTTTCATGTAACTGTTCGGCATTAATATACATTTTCCGTGCCGCTTTAAAGCTGAGAAAAAAATGACAAAGCCTGGAGATACAGACTGCTGACGACAGCGAAACCGAGCAGACTATTGACAGCATGGTTATCTTTACCCCATCGCCGATGGTATCTTCAATGATTTTGATATGCATCACTCTTCAATAAACCTTGGAGGCCTCCCTGCCTATAGAAAGAGTGACCTTTACAACTTCAGACGAGTACAGTTTGAAGTCATTTGCAAGGGATAATAAATGTCATTTTGCACTTCTCCTTACCCCTTGTGCCTCCCAGTCTGTCACAGAGCGTGGGAAGTAAGATAAGGCTCTTCAGTGATGGATCTAAATGAACACTCATTCGCACATTCATTTCCCAAGTGCTGTATGGCAATGGAAGAAAAGGGCACTTTATCTTCAAATTGCAATCTGTACATAATGTGTGTACGTTTGGATCTCTAGAGAGCAAAGCTTCACTGGAACATAAGTTTCCTGCGTAAATAAGGCAAGGCTTTGCTTTCTGACTCTCCAGTTTGTAACGTGTGGAAAAAACACAGCCTAGAACTTAGGAAGAATTCTAGGCACCCGGATAGAGTTTCAAATATCAGGGAAAGTACTGTACATTTTATTTTTGCTATTCTTTAAATGCAATATTGTGTAGCTCTGGTACAGTAGTTCTTTCAAATGAAACACATTGACTTGCTCTTTGCGAAGCCTTAGTGTGCAGTAAAGATTAAAGTGTATAGTAATGTAGAAAGCCCAGTTGTTTTTCCCCTTTTGACAAAACGCCTGCGAGAGGCACTGACATCAGACATGCTCTATTTCACCGGAGACCGGGCTGTGGGATTGAGAGAGGGTGGGAGAGTTGGGGAAAAGTTAAAAGTGCATCAGTAAGACAGTACGCTACTGAGGTTTATGAAGGTGGAATTGCTCGTCCTTGCTCCTGAGCTAATTTTATCAGATGTACCGACACGGTCTGGAAGCATTCTATTATTTGCAGGACAAATGTGCCACCCCTTAGGCAGACAAATGAGCGCAACACACTCTACTGAGAACAACACCATTGACCCATGCACCCTCACAGCCATAGATTCTCCTCCAATGCGAGCTCTTACATCAAACAGGCCACAAACACCAGCCCATCCAAATGATTAATTAAACCGCTATCAGTGCTTATTCAGATATGAATCTATCGGAGGGCACCTTCCCAAAGCATTTCACATGTCAGCAAATTACCATGTTATTTATCGCGTTATCCTTCCAAAATGAGACGCTTATCATTTATTATTTTATATCTTTCCTGCACCACAGTGTCCAAAATGTAAGAAATATTTCAGATGAGTACTGAAACATTTTATCCCTTTTTGTTCTTTCTTCTTGAACATCTGCAAGATAGGAACACCATCCAGGGGAGAAGTAAAAGCTCTGTCACACGGCTGTTGATGTAGAGAGATCACACTTGTGGGGAGGCTTTGGCAATCCTTCACACTGACACACAGGGCAGGGGTGGCCACTTAAAAGTACATCATCCTGGCTGGCTGCTGCAAAAAAAGGACCTTGAGTTGTTCCTGTTATTTTTCCACCTTCACGAAACTGGTTCGGAAACGGACATCATTGGCTACAGTAGAGGTACTCAAGTACATTTTGAGAAGGTCCGGTCACAGAAATGTAATAGGTGGCAAAGGCCCAGATGGATAATGTAATTTATCGGCGTAGTAACAAACCCCCACCTCGCAACCCATGCGACCCCAAACTGTTCACACCCCTCTTGTTGGCAGAGAGAAAATGTATGTATCCATGCAAGGTAAAATCATTTACATTAGAGAATGACTTCTGCAAGCAGGAATCAGTATGAAATAGTTAGAGCGTAAAGTAACACAGACCAAAGAATCTTAAAATAAACACTTTGTTTCTAAATTAAGAATCTGTTCACAGAAAGTACAACAAGTGCATGATAGGACAGCACATACTTGTTGGCAGTCCATAGCCTGCCCTGCAAACAGGCAATGTAATTTACGTCCAGACAAATCCTTCCACCACTCTGTGTATAACATCCCTCCCAGAGAGAGAATATGTTGAGGATGTTATGATTTATCTTGTGGGTAAATTAACAAAATCACTTGGCTTCTTCTTCTGGCTAGCAACTCACTTTACGGCACTGCCCTTGTCCAAACAAACACTCGCTTTCCCTCCCAATTATATCCCATTCATGTTTATTTTAAAACATAAAACAGATATTAAAAATAACCAGATGGGCTTGACTGTAGATTTCGGGTGATCGTTTTGGTGTGCCGTCGCTATCGCGGACTAAACAGACACCTCCGGGCTAATTAAACAGTGATGGACACAGTTCCTTCGACCTCAGAGGAAGGTCACGTCTCACCTCCGTGTGAGTGCTGTAAATGTAATATAGGAGTCGGAGGGGTCGCTGTAAACAACCTGCCTTTTATTGCTCTCATTATTTCCAATGGCAAGTGAGGGACAATGGATTCTACAGTCGAGGAGGTAGACTAGAGGAGAGAGCAAAAACAAAGTCAATAGGCAATATTTGTACGTTATGCTATATGCGCATATTGCTATTGCCAAATGACTCTCCTATGGGCTCCGTTGTTGTTAGGTTGTCACAGTTATAGTGTAGTCTCTGCAATTTAGAGGGAACAGTTTGCATGTACAAGTGTGGATTCATTAAAGGGTGCAATACAATGCGGTCTCGGATAAGAGTCGCAGTGTGTCATAATTATGCACTACTCCCAGTCAATATGGTGTTGAAAAGGCATATGCACTCTTTTTCATCCCCCCCAAGAACAAAGTGAAGGCAAATGTATAATAATGATATTGAAGTTCAATGGCTTAATTTCCTCCGATAGTCTTTAGTGCTATTAATTGGCCTTTATTTTGAGATAAGAGGTTTGGGTGTGCGGTAGATTCTGATAAAAGAGGTTAAAAGCGAGGCCGGCTCGGGTTTGTTTACACTTTTGTTATGTAGTGTCCAAGACACCCTTTTCATTTAATGCATTCATTTCCTGTGAAAAGATGTTTTCTCACCTCTGAAAGGGTGATATGACAGATGGAAATGGCTAATTACTTTCATTGGTGGCTCTGTTGTACTATATTTCAAAAGCCTTTGAAAATGACTACACACACACACACACAAATAGGAGTTGTCCAACAAACATTAAGTATCTAGCAATTCATCACACTCCCAGGAAGACTCTTCATCGACTCCCAATGCTGTGAGGGCTCTTGCGCTTCGTCAAGGCTCTGTAAATGCAGCCAGCACTGTTGTCAGAAAGAAACCTCTTATGTTGAACAAGTCAAGCACACAAAGTCATACAGCTTTTAATTTTAATCACGCACAAAAACATTTCTATCACAATTTTTCTATCTGGAATTTTCCATCCAGCCAATGACTCATGACAATATAGCAGCTAGCAAAGAATTAAAGTCATAATTCTATTGGATTTGATTTAAGGTTCTACTATGACAACCATATTGGAAGATGGGGATGAAAAATACAATATTTAGTTTGTCTTGAAACCTCTTGCTATTTCGAGCAGAACAAGTGGCTTGGCGAAAATCTGCTACACCTCATTTGCTTTGACAGGATTGAAATGGCTTTTCTTCAGGGAATGTATAAATCACGACAGCATCTCCAGGTCTACAAACGTACCAGTGAAAATGACATACTCATGCTGCTGATTGAACCCACCATTGCTCATGAATGAGCTCTATTCACCTCATATGTTCTACATTGAAGTACATATACATTGTAGTGGTTCAGCTAGGCTAAAATATAGAGCATTTCTATGAATTATTTGATCCATATATGGTTATCAAATAGTGTACGCCCTGGTTAAACTGATTTTAAAATGGAATACAGTGATTTATTTTCTCATTCTATATCATAAACTCTGGCTGTAGCTCGTAGCATGACTAAGCATAATCAATTCAACAAAATGGATGTTAACAGCCATTGCGTCAAAGTGTCTTAATGCTTCGTAAAAAGGGGTTAGCAAAATAGATCAAAGAACCTGTAAAATAAGGCAAAACATGGTGCAGTGGTTAGTCGGATTGGAAAATACAAGGGAAAATACATGTGTAATTTCATTATCTTTAACAGCAATGGTTTGACCAACTTTAGTGTATTAGATCTAGTCTGAATGCTATTCAAAAATTTGCGGGATATTCAAGATTTAAAAAAAAAAACATGATTTCCAAATGAGAGCGGTGATAAAAAAAAAAATGTATTCATAAAAGGCAAATAAATTACATTTAACCGTTGGCTGCAGTCACTAATTTGTCTAATGTGGTTTGAAATCCTTCCCAGATAATTGACTTCCACATCCATTTCCATACATATTATTGAGCAACAC
Organism: Salvelinus sp. IW2-2015; assembly: GCF_002910315.2. NCBI lineage: Eukaryota > Metazoa > Chordata > Actinopteri > Salmoniformes > Salmonidae > Salvelinus > Salvelinus sp. IW2-2015. Next base: position 14,158,061 of record NC_036863.1, read on the forward strand.
CGGCTGATACTTGTTTGAAATAATTTGCAAAGGCAACACATCAGTTCGATGCGCCCATGCCAGTAACGCCTAACTACGTGTATTCGCATGTGGTATTTATTATACAAAGTGAGTTTCTAAAGGCAGTGGCGACCCCTCATTCAGGGCAGGTGCCCCACCTGTTTTGAGACCCCATCTGTGTGACATATTTATTTGCGAACAATGTTTTTTCCTTGCGTTAATAAAGCCGCATACAAACACGGTCACTTTCTTGAGTAAAGCAGCTCCAAAATACAGGTGTTTCAGTCTAACTCAGTGCTTTTTGTGGTGGAGGGGCAGCCAGAGCGTAGGCGTTGGTGATCATCTCTAGTTGCGCCATGATTGGCTCTGTGTTCTGTCACTCATGGGGACACTACATCACTGCAGAATCTACAGTTCAAGCCCACATAGATTTACAGTAGAAGTGCCCATCCAAAAAGGCTGAAGGTCATTGGCTACAGATAAAAATCACATTATATCTACCTTAGCTTTAATTGGGCTGTTCCTGTCAACATCATACTTTCAAAATCTTAGCTGGCAAGCTAGCTAGCTAGACAAGCAGTCATCATGAATCACGTTGACAAATCTACTGGCAAATCCTTTTCAATCCTTGTCATATGAAGATAAATTATAAATAAAATGTCTCTGTCCTCATTGGCTATTGGACATAAACATTACACAGCAAGTCGTACTAAGTGTATGTTGTGTAGTAAGCTGTTAGTAGCTCATCTCTTTGCCCTCAGAATTTAGCTTTCTGTTCTGACTTGCACATGTAGCCTAAAGCCTGTTTTAGAGAAATGTCATCATCAAATATTGTAAGAGCTTTCATTGTCTGCTTATATGCCACCGTTATTTATCCTATGGTGTACAGGGAGAACACTGCAAGAATGGCCCATCACTCGCAGTCCATTTCAAAAGTGCTGAACAAATAGGAATATCGACTACATCCGTCTTAGCTTGCTCAATGTCTTAATCGAAATGATGACTTGCCTCTTATCCGCTAATTGTTCCCTAATGCCATAGTTTGTACATTTCAATTGTTATATTGCTTATATAGGTTTATCTTATTAGTATCTTATTCATCAATTTAACCAATGTTATGTGGCATGTCATTGTTTTGCTTTCTTAGTGTATTATAAATAGCTCATGTGCTTTTCTCCACAAGGAGGGGATACTATATAATGTTGTTGGCTCTGTAACCATGTTTGCCAGTCACTCTTCCCATTCAAAAAAAAAATGTGTACAGTAATTTCAGTTGATATTGCGTGGGTCTGTGCATCAGTATATTGTCTATAAAAGCAGATCCTTGTGATTGTATTTTCCTTCCTTTTTAGACCACATTGGCCTAATAAAATTATTCAAATGGTAGTCTATCTCTCTGAACGAATAGGCCTACCTCGTCGCAGCTCGTTTGTTTGCAGTGTTAATGATATAACAAATATTATGAATTTACTGAACATAAATGTAATATGGTTCAATAGTAGAATATGGTTCAATAGTCAAAACTCATAAACATTGGTTATTGAAGGAGAATGTGGTTCTCATCGAGTTAATCAAATCCAATATGGTAGAAACCATATTTAAGCAAGCAAGTCAGCCATATCACCTATGTTTTTAAAAAAGGCAGTAACTGAGGCTGAATGAACTGTTTCACTGCCAGACAAGGCTCCGCTGATAGCCAGGTGTAGCGGTAGTAAGGATTCATTCCATTGTGCTGAAAGGAAAACTCTGCTGTTGGGACAGCTTTATGTAGGCCCTAACAGTTTGTGGGCACCTTTAGTCACCATTGTAGTGCAATTAATATATGATTTAGTGTTGGGTTGTGTCTTTGCTGGCAAGCATCTAAAATTTGTTGGAGTTAGCACCACCAAGATTTACATTCTAAAATAGTCACTGTACTGGGATATTATATTCTTATATTTGGATGACATTCCACCTTGGACTATTTCCAACAAATAGTTTTAGGATGGCAAGCTTTTTTGACATTCAAACACTTATTCTCTTGACATACTCTATTTTTCAGAAAGTCCTTGGCTTTAGAAATAATTCTTATTTGTTGAAGTAGTGTAACGGCTGTCGTCCTCCTCATCTGAGGAGGAGAAGTTTGAAGGACGGAGGACCAATGCGCAGCGTGGTAAGTGTCCATAACGTTTATTTTAAAACATAAACTGAACACTATGAAATACAAAACAATAAATGTGAACATGAACGAAACCGAAACAGTACCGTGTGGCAACAAACACTCACACGGAAACAAACACCCACAACCCCAATAGAAAACAGGCTACCTAAATATGGCTCCCAATCAGAGACAATGACAAACACCTGCCTCATATTGAGAACCATATCAGGCCAAACGAAAATCCCACATAGAAACAGAAAACATAGAACCCACCCAACTCACGTCCTGACCAATACTAAAACAAAGAAAATACAAAAGAACTAGGGTCAGAACGTGACAAGTAGACTATGTAGTCTTTCTAGTTAGGCAACCAATGGAAAATAACTGATTGTATCCACAACAAAAATGTCAATTTTACTTACATTATTTAAAATTGTTGGCAGTCTACAAGTTTTGGGTGTGTAAGAGAATCTACATTATGTGCAGTGAGACACTCAACAAAGACAAATGTATGCTAAATGAGGACATTCCGATACTGATTGGAGAACCAGAACCAGTAACATACAGTATCTAGCATATAAAATCTTCCTGTATGACCCTCTCATTTTTCATAAAATGTAGCCACTAATCAAATGTTCCTCTGTTGCATTGTTTTGAAATGACAGCCGCACCACCAGTGATGGGTAAGATGGGTAATTCACATATCCCATGGGGGAATACTTGTCACTTCTCTTATGTTTGATTGAGTGTCTATTTCATCCAGTATCAATATGATTGTGCTCCTTGTTGTATCATATCACAATTACTTGTTGCTAATAAAGCAGAAGGTTATCTGTGGATGACATGACACATTTAATTGGATAATATGTATGTCTATGTTTAGCTACTCATTTGTCAAACTAATACTTGGTTTACAAAATATTAGAGGAATAGAAGTTTGCTGTAAATTGATTCACATATTAAACATTCTCAGAACATCTGAATGTAATTGAATACATGCTGTTGATGCATGTGACAGCTAAGAGTAAATGAGGATGGTGTGAGAGACAGTGTGCATCCAGATTCCTATTAGCACACCTGGCTTTTGAAATAAAAAATCTCTGCTTTCTCACACACAGCTAGGCTTAATGTACATAATGCGTGACATTATTTTTACTAGCTGGTTAGCAAAATGCATAGAATATAATAGAACATTTTTGTAATTAGCAACAGAAGTGTAATTTGTAATTTCCCTCATCAAACACATACAGTAACATCATACCAATAAATGTACAGTAAAGGAAACAGAAGTGAAATAATGCACAGGAACGGTTATAAGATCAATAGATTCATTACTGTGGAGGGAGTTAATTGCAATCATGAATAATGATCCCATTGTCTTGACTTCCTGATTCTAACTACATGTACTAATTGTTATCATTACACGGCATGATGGGGGACTGATTTAAATGTGCCTGTAATCATTCCTCTGGTAAGTAAACATCCTCCCTCCATCCTGTCTCTGTCTGTAAGTGAACACAGGACCAGAGTGTAACTGTAAAAGGTTAAAAAAAATAATCTTTGGGCCTTTGGTCAATACATTTGCTGAGGGTGTGTCATTGTCATATAGCCTTCTAATATAGTTTTGGGGTCCTTTGGTCAATACGTTAAATTTGCTGTGGATACAGTATGTGTCAATGTCATAACTGTCTAATATTGCAGTTTTGGCCTTTGGTCAATATGTTTGCTGTGGATGTGTCAATGTCATGTGTAGGGTTTAGGTGTCACGTATGCTCCCTCTCCGGCCTCTAGGTCACAAGGCTGCTCATTATGGCGCACACCTGTCACCATTGTTACGCGCATTATGACACTCACCTGGACTCCCATCACCTCCTTGATTACCTGCCCTATATACAGTATGTCACTCCCTTTGGTTCCTTCCCCAGGCGTTATTATTTCTGTTTCATGTCTGTGCGTTGTTCGTGTTTCTTGTTTTGTAGTATGTTCTGTTTATTTATTAAAACACTCACTCCCTGAACTTGCTTCCCGACTCTCAGCGCACATTGTTACAGAATAACGCCTCACCAAAGGGAAGCATCAGGGAGTTTTTTGTTGTTGTTTTGGAGTTGATGTCGGTTCCGGGTGACAGAACCGGAGCTACCTGGGAGGCCTCAGCCGGTTTGTTGGATTCCCATGCCCTGGCGGGCTTGGCGAGTTTCCTTACCTCAGCGGGCTCGACAGGCTCCCGTGCCTCAGCGGGCTCGAGAGGCTCCCGTGCCTCAGCTGGGTGAACAGGCTCCCGTGCCTCGACTTAGGCAACCGGTGAGGTCTCAGCCAGCTCATCAGGCTCTCACGCGTCAGCCGGTTCGTCACGTTTCTGCGCCTCGGCGGAGGCGAACGGTCCGCTCCTGATCCCCGGGATCGTCCCTGTGGTTGGCGTCCTGCGGATGGAGCCGAACACGCCCAGGGAGGGGGTACTGTCACGTATGCTCTCTCTCTGGCACTCTAGGTTGCCATGCCCCCGTGCCTCAGCTGGATCGACAGATTCCAGCGCCTTAGCGGACGTGACCAGTCCGCTCCTGATCCCTGGGATTGTCATCTTGGTCATCTCATATGTATATACTGTACTCTATACCATCTACTGCATCTTGCCTATGCCGTTCTGTACCATCACTCATTCATATATCTTTATGTACATATTCTTTATCCCTTTACACTTGTGTGTATAAGGTAGTAGTTGTGGAATTGTTAGGTTAGATTACTCGTTGGTTATTACTGCATTGTCGGAACTAGAAGCACAAGCATTTCGCTACACTCGCATTAACATCTGCTAACCATGTGTATGTGACAAATAACATTTTATTTGATTTGGTCGGCGTCCTGCGGCTGGAGCCGTGTGTCGGGGAGGGGGTACTGTCACGTGTGCTCCCTCTCCGGCCTCTAGGTCACCAGGCTGCTCGTTATGGCGCACACCTGTCACCATCGTTACACGCATTGACACTCACCTGGACTCCATCACCTCCTTGATTACCTGCCCTATATATGGCACTCCCTTTGGTTCCTTCCCCAGGTGTCATTGTTTCAGTTTCATGTCTGTGCCTTGTTCGTGTTTCTTATTTTTGTATTATGTTTCAGTTATTTCTTAAAACACTCACTCCCTGAAAATGCTTCCTGACTCTCAGCGCACATCGTTACATTAGGAGTGTATTTTGATTGTTTCCAGAGAATTAATTCATGAAAAGACATTCAAAGCATTGTTTCAATAAAGTTATTATGGTAAGTTGATAACAGGGTTAGATACTGCCCATGATTAAATAAATGATGATTAAATAAAATACTATTGATTGAAAACACAAATATACTGTACGACTGACTGTACGGTGAAAAGGTATTTTTCTGGGTGACTAACAAATAAAATATGCTTTAGAGTTTTTGTTGGATCACAGCAAAGGAGGGGGTTGTACAGCACAAAGGTGTAATGGTGTTACTTTGGATTCTTACTGACACCTACTCAAACTTAAATTCCCTCTCAATTCAACTCGCCCAGGGCCATATCTCTATCGAACTCATCTTGAGTTGCAAAGATGTAAAACATTTTGCATTGTACTGTACCTAAATTAAATTGAGCTTATCACATATAATGAATTCAGTCAACAGACAGTATTTTGTAACACTGCCGCTGCACAGATAACAAGTTGTATACTGTTAGCAGACATCCTTGTTTAACCACAATTGGCCTCGGTTCAACCATGAAAATTGGTCTCGGTACGTACAAAAGGTCAATAAAAGTCAGAAGAAAAAAAGTTGGGCAGAAAGTAAGTAAAAAAAGTGCAGTGAGCCAACTAGGAGGAGAGTGCAGGTGGCGAAGAGATACAATTAGCCGGGGGAAAGTGACATGAAAGTTTTGCCACAATGAGAATTAATTATGTTGGAAAGGTGCAACTAAACATGCAGTAGGAATGGGAAGCGAGGACAGGACATAATGGATGCGGGCTGGCATCGGAATAGGAGCGGCTAGGATTGCATTGTAGTGCATAGGTGGCCGGATATAAAAAATGTATGACTCGATCTCCGTGATTTACGACAACACGAAAAAGCTGAAACCTAACTTGTGTAAGATGGATGTCACAGTAGGGACCAACAGAAGACTGATGTGTGCTCAGATTACTTGATGCTTTTTCAGAGATGTAAACCACATAAAAAAGGCACTCATGGATAATATCTAATAACTGCTTGTACAGCATCTCCCTAAAGTTGATTTACCTTCCTTTGAACAAAACAGTTGAAGGTTGTTGGTTTCATTGACGCAAAAGCCCTCCAAAATGCAAAGAATGACGAAGGTAAGATATCACCTACCACTTCTATTAACTTGGGTGATGCTGAGGCACCAGTAATGCACCATCAGTTCTGAGTACCTTACAAACTGCTGCATTACACTGACTCCAACATATTTAGATGCAACTTTGGGTCCTACTGGTTCACTATAATTGAAATATTTTGGTCCAGATAATGTCAAATAAGACTTAGAGCCAAAAACAGTATTGTCACTCTTCGTCAATGTAGAATTTAGATCGTTTAGATTTAGATTTGATCGTGACATGATTTTGCCTAACAACAGTTATGGGTAAGATAAATGGTGACTCAAGCTCTGTATCATATCCTTACAAATGTTTAATGCGCATTTTCCATTCAATGTTCCTCACATATTTTCAACTTTTTGTTTATTATGGTGCAAATGTTATCCTTTCAAAAACTGTTTGATTGCTGACTGCTCGGCAACCAACATTAAAATCAAGCCTTTAGAGCCCAGCAGCTTAAGCTAATGACACCCTCATTTAAGCATCAGGGGGTGTGTGGCGCCTCTGCATGTTCAACACTTAATTTTTTTTAATACTCTGAGTAATTTGGCCTCATAAAAATGATAACTCATATCCAGCCAAGCTAATAATGGCAACCGGAGCCCGGTCACCATCTGCTCTTTCCTTGGATCCAATGGACAGTTTGACCAAATCGAAGAGGATGTACCTGGCCTGCATGAGTAAATGCCTCCAGCTGCCAATTCTCATTGGTCGATATTATCAAAAGGGACATTTTCTGTTTTGTGCTCTGACATTCACAACACACAGACAGAGATAAGGGAATTCAGTGAGATGTGTGATTCTACAAATATAGTGTAATTTGGGTAGTGTAATTTGGTAAAAAATAACTTTATTTCACCTAATTGTAACTTTGTCATAAAAAACATGTTTTCCCATCTTAAGAGGTTAAATGAATAAAAGTGACTATAAAAGTAACTATTAAAGTGACCGGGTTGACGATTTCAGGCCATAACTCCCCTTGTGACAGCCTACAAGACCGACTAATCAGACATTAAGAATGCTAATGAATCTGATCAGCCTGCCAGGAATAGAGCTCACCCACTGGATCATATGCATCAGCCTATAAGGCACTTTAACAGCTAATATGCCTGCAAGGAGCTTTGTTAATGAAACATCCTACAAGGCAGCATCCTGATTTATCAGTCTCTGATGTTACTATTGAATCTCATCAAGCTCTGAGGCTGAAAGGGAATATGGTCAGCCTGTAAGGAGTGGAGCTCACCCCTCTTTAAATGTAAATATTATCCACAAAACATGAAGTCTCTCTTATAAATATACTCTATACACATATAAATTATGCAGGCTACCAACCAGCATAGATAACTCACAAGACTACCTAGCTAGATCACAAGACTAGTTAGCCGAGTTAGCATGCTAAGCAGCCCTGCTGTGATTGGCTCAGGTCCTGGGGGCGGCACGCAGCCTGGCAGACCAACTGTCTGTCAGGCGTTGTTCAGGGCTTAAATGCCCCGCTAGTCAAAAGCCTTGCTTTGGCAATGGCTGCTGCCACATGTTGTTGGGCAGCCATTTTGATTCTTCACACATTGATAGTTCTTGTTTGGGCAAAAGTCCAAACTCCTCTGTCCTCTCTCCTCCGTGACCCGGAAACCGAAAAGTGGTTGCGTCTTGTGTCAATTCGTTAATAGGTAAATGGAAGATGGTCCTCCCCTCCTTGATAGCCTCCTTTTGGCAAAGAAGCAGGAGCGTATCCTACCGCAGAAGTTTTGATATAATATGTTTAAAAACAATATGCTACTTATTGCTTTATCTATAAAATGTATTGCACAACTAACTTAATTTGTTTTTATTACTTTACACATTTATTTTGTGATCCACCTCTGTAAACATCATTGTCCTGATGACACGTGAGTAGAGGACCATCTCATTTCAAACAAGCGCATTTCCGTCCATGATCCTTCTCCTTGTCACCACACCTCAATTACCTCTTTCAAAAGGAGGCAAGGAGAGGACGGAGGATGGTGGACTTAGCAAAACCAATTGAGAAAAGGTAATTGTCTGCTGCTAGTCTGACTGGAATACTTTTTTAAACTATTGCTTTTGTGGGATTGTGAAGGAGCAAGAGTCAATTAGGTTGAAATTATTATTTTCTGTCTTAACAATTGTACCAACCCAACCAGGTGAACTTGTGAGTACCAAACACTGCAGAAGGAAAATGCTAGGAGGCCATATCGTTGCATGTGTTTTGAGTTACTGCTATCCAGAAAGGAGAGGGAAATTCAAAGTTTATTGTAAAGTAATTTTTTTATTCCTTCAAAACCATTTAAAAAGTAATTCCCTACAGTTTATATTGAAATCCCTATGCTGGTTGTAAAAACAACAAAATGTCTAATGTTCCATTTGAGTTCATTTCTGGGATCGTCTCTAATGAGTGTCGTATTAATCTTGCACAATACAACAGGCTCCTCTTGGTAATTCCCTCTTATTTCTTCCAAAGGTTAATAGATTTTCTTTATATCATGAATATGAAGGCATATTGTTGGATTCTGCCATGGGCTTTACATCTCTGCAGGGAATTGGGCATGGGTGTTCCAGATGCATGTTTGTGTGAGGGCATTCGTGTCGTACGAGGCCTTCAATGTATGTCCGTTACCTAACAAGTTTGACATGATGATCTGTACCAATTGTTTTAATCTGACTCCAATGCTGATGAACTTTTCTTACGGTTACAAGTAAATTATATGCCAAAGTGAGGCCTGTGATATTGATTCTCACTCTTGGCCTTGAACAATTATTTAATGTACTAAGGGTATACTGCAGACTACCCCTATTGCAATGTTGAGGTTCAAAAGGTTTCAATCATAGAATGGTTGTTCATTTGGGTGAATTATATTCATATTACACTGATTTCCGGTAACCTTTCTATCCTGTGTTCTCAACAGCAAGCATAACCCACTTTCCCAGAATATGATTCCATATTACAGCCTGTATTGTGATAATTTTGTTGTTTGCTCTTTAACCTGTTTCCAACGTGATATATAGCCCTAAGGCTATATAGACCTAGAATAAAACATAAGTCTGAACCTGTGACTGTACCAGTTAAGCAACACTTTTCCCACGCCGGAAGGTATGTCTAATCGGTAGACAGTTCTTACTAAATCGCCATCCTTTTAAACACCAAGCAGTGCACAAGAAAGTATTGAATCCAGCTAGATAATACCCACTTCCCCAGAACAAAATCAGACAAGGATTACAAACACCTGTTTGTCCTAGCTAATCAGCCTCGCAATACGGGCGCCATGCTGCCACAGACAGGAAGTCGAACGGAGCATATTAGCACAAACATTGAAATCAAATACTATTTTCTTGTGCACTCCTTGGTTTTGTTGGTAATTCCAATACATGTACCACTGATACCGGAGGAGGTTGGTGGCACCTTAATTGGGAGAATGGTATCAAATACATCAAACACATGGTTTCCATGCCATTCCATTTGCTCCGTTCCAGACATTATTATTAGCCGTCCTCCCCTCAGCAGCCTCCACTGATTGATACTTGTGATTTTGCTGTGCAGTTTAGCTATAGAGAACTTTTTTTGTGCGCCTCTTTGCTTTTGTGTTCATGCAGGTGGTTATGGGTGACCGAGGACACCAGCAACAGCCATGACACTTGTTGTGAGTATGGCTGACAAATTTCTAAATGGCCACATTTCCTCAAGGTTGCAATTTTCTTTGCTGGTGACAGTGCTTAAAGTGCAATCTTATTCGGAAGCTGAGCCTCTGTACTATTTCCTGAAACATGTGGTAGCCAAAGTTAGAATATACATATATTGCTAGCATTACTTTGCCCTTTTCATAGACAGACACATTTTACTTAATATCTTCAGCCTTTTCTAATGGCTATTATGTTTTAGATCTTTAAGTAATGGCAATCTGAGTATGACTCTAGGGCAGTGGTCACCAACCTTTTCAAGCATAAGATCACACCTCAAGTTCAAATGTAAACCAAGATCTACCACTTGCAAAAATTGACAAAAACACAAGGCCACAATGTAGTTCCACTTTGACATTCTTTATTATGTTACCTGTCAGTCACACGATAAGTATACATTTATTTTACAAATAGTATAATTAGAAGTGCAACTCTCATTCAACATTTTATAACAGTCATATTACATTTTTCAATATTTCCACAGGCCTATTGTTAGGATTTATGTTTATGCACTATAGCCGGGTAGCATATAGGGTGAAAATGAATATTGTTTTGTTACACACACACACACAATACAAGAGGGGGGTGTGTGTGTAGGTGTGTAAGGACTGACCACCACAGGCCATAAAAGCTGTGGACAACCTGGAGAGGGGAGGGGTGCATCTCTCTAGGCCAACCAGGAGTTTAGAATACTGGACAATACCATATTAGGAACTGTTTTAGTGTAGAATCGACAGACCCAAGACGGATCTAATCTACCCAGCAACCAGATGTGGACAAAGGAACGAGCCAAGGGGCTTGGACAACGGGCCATCAAAGGGGGGCAAAGTCTAAACCAAGCCCAGCCTCTACTGTGATAGGCCAACAGACGCGTTGAAACTATGGTATAAGAACAGCTGTTTACGTACTGCTTGCCAGTTCTCTGTTCATCCTGCTCGGTGATACAGCGAACCCGTATATACGAAAATTGCATTTACCATTTATAAGTTTGAGTTTAATTAAAATACTTAAAATATATTCGGGGACTCTGAATCACATTTTGTCCTGATGCCAGATTTGAACAGACGCAAATCTCTTTCACTATTAGTCATTCACCATGTATATATTACCTCAAATCAGTCAATTACAGGCCTAAGCCAATCATGTACTGTTTCACTTTCCCTTTTTGAACAACAAACTCAGCAAAAAAAGGAAAGTCCTCTCACTGTCAACTGCATTTCTTTTCAGAAAACTCAACATGTGTAAATATTTGTATGAACATAACAAGATTCAACAACTGAGACAAACTGAACAAGTTCCACAGACATGTGACTAACATAAATGGAATAATGTGTCCCTGAACAAAGGTGGGGTCAAAATCAAAAGTAACAATCAGTATCTGGTGTGGCCACCAGCTGCAATAAGTACTGCAGTGCATCTCCACCTCATGGACTGCACCAGATTTGCCAGTTCTTGCTGTGAGATGTTACCCCACTCTTCCACCAAGGCACCTGCAAGTTTCCAGACATTTCTGGGGGGAATGGCCCTAGCCCTCACCCTCCAATCCAACAGGTCCCATACGTGCTCAATGGGATTGAGATCCGGGCTCTTTGCTGGCCATGGCAGAACACTGACATTCCTGTCTTGCAGGAAATCACGCACAAAACGAGCAGTATGGCTGGTGGCATTGTCATGCTAGGAGGGTCATGTCAGGATGAGCCTGCAGGAATGGTACCACATAAGGGAGGAGGGTGTCTTCCCTGTAATGCACAGCGTTGAGATTGCCTGCAATGACAACAAGCTCAGTCCGATGATACTGTGACACATCGCCCCAGACCATGATGGACCCTCCACCTCCAAAGTACAGGCCTCCGGTGTAACGCTCATTCCTTCGACGATAAACGCGAATCCGACCATCACCCCTGGTGAGACAAAACCGCAACTCGTCAGTGAAGAGCACGTTTTGCCAGTCCTGTCTCGTCCAGCGACGGTGGGTTTGTGCCATAGGCGACGTTGTTGCCGGTGATGTAAGGCAGGTCCTCAGTCCAGCCAACAGGCCTACAAACCCTCAGTCCAGCCTCTCTCAGCCTATTGCGGACAGTCTGAGCACTGATGGAGAGATTGTGCATTCCTGGTGTAACTCGGGCAGTTGTTGTTGCCATCCTGTACCTGTCCCGCAGGTGTGATGTTCGGATGTACCGATCCTGTGCAGGTGTTGTTACATGTGGTCTGCCACTGCGAGGATGATCAGCTGTCAGTCCGGTCTCCCTGTAGCGCTGTCTAAGGCGTCTCACAGTACGGACATTGCAATTTATTGCCCTGGCCACATCTGCAGTGGGCCCCTGGGCATCTTTCTTTTGGTGTTTTTCAGAGTCAGTAGAAAGGCCTCTTTAGTGTCCCAAGTTTTCACAACTGTGACCTTAATTGCCTTATGTCTAAGCTGTTAGTGTCTTAACGACCGTTCCACAGGTGCATGTTCATTAATTGTTTATGATTCATTGAACAAGCATGGGAAACAGTGTTTAAACCCTTTACAATGAAGATCTGTGAAGTTATTTGGATTTTTACTAATTATCTTTGAAAGACAGTGTCCTGAAAAAGGGACGTTTCCTTTTTTGCTGAGTTTACAACACAGATCATATCCTTTTGTAAACAATGTAGCCTACAACAAATTTCAAACTGGCAATACTCACTCACTCTGATGGCTGTGGATGAGATCCCCTCCCCACACACATTCAATGTGACGGCTGGGATGCACACCATCAGCAAGTGCTCTGTAGTCTGGCTCATAGTTTGACACAGCAAGTCTGACGCGGTCTGTGAGATGTCTATTAGTTAGACAAGACCTGTTCTTTGACTTGATTATTTTCATCTGTGAAAAGGCCATCTCACAGAGATATGTTGATCCAAAGTAGGCCTTCACCTTAAGTGTGCAGGATGAAAGAAGGGGAAACTTTTCAGTGTTTACCCCAAAAGTCACTTTCTCTTGATCTTGCTTTCAACTCGATGTTATTTTGCAATTAAATTATCTCCATGTCAACTCTGATTGGTAAAGCAAATACTTGCTGGAATCTGGCAGACACGTCAATCTCAATGGGGAGGAAAGGGTTTGAGATGAATGCAACAACTTCCCCTATGTCATTTAACTCCTGAAAACGCCTTTTGAATTCGGATGCCAGTTTCTCCAGGTGGGCACAGAATTCTTGAGGGAGAAAAGCATATTTGTTTCCGATGTTTTGCAACATTTTCTCCAGGTTTGGAAAGTGCACCAGCCTTCCATTCCTCAGCTGAGAAGCCCACACATCCACCTTGGCCTTAAAGGCATTGACAGGGCTGATCATGTGTGCCACGTGTTTGTCTTTTCCCTGAAGCTCATAGTTGAGCTCATTCAGTTTTTCTGTTATGTCCGTGAGGTAACCCACAGTTGAAGTCGGAAGTTCACATACACTTAGGTTGGAGTCATTAAAACGCGTTTTTCAACCACTCCACAAATGTCTTGTTAACAAACTATAGATTTGGCAAGTCAGTTGGACATCTACTTTGTGCATGACAAGTAATTTTTCTAACAATTGTTTACAGACAGATTATTTCACTATCACAATTCCAGTGGGTCAGAAGTTTACATACACTAAGTTGACTGTGCCTTTAAACAGCTTGGAAAATTCCAGAACATTTATGTCATAGCTTTAGAAGCTTCTGATAGGCTAACGGACATAATTTGAGTCAATTGGAGGTGTACCGCGTGGATATACACTGCTCAAAAAATATAGGGAACACATAAACAACACAATGTAACTCCAAGTCAATCACACTTCTGTGAAATCAAACTGTCCACTTAGGAAGCAACACTGATTGACAATAAATTTCACATGCTGTTGTGCAAATGGAATAGACAAAAGGTGGAAATTATAGGCCAATTAGCAAAACACCCCAATAAAGGAGTGATTCTGCAGGTGGTGACCACAGACCACTTCTCAGTTCTATCGTCCTGGCTGATGTTTTGGTCACTTTTGAATGGAGGAGCACTGCCAGAGCCCTGCAAATGACCTCCAGCAGGCCACAAATGTGCATGTGTCAGCAAATGGTCTCACAAGGGCTCTGAGGATCTCATCTCGGTACCTAATGGCAGTCAGGCTACCTCTGGCGAGCACATGGAGGGCTGTGCGGCCCCACAAAGAAATGCACCCCACACCATGACTGACCCACCGCCAAACCGGTCATGCTGGAGGATGTTTCAGGCAGCAGAACGTTCTCCACAGCGTCTCCAGACTCTGTCACGTCTGTCTCATGTGCTCAGTGTGAACCTGCTTTCATCTTGGAAGTGCACAGGCGCCAGTGGCGAATTTGCCAATCTTGGTGTTTCTCTGGCAAATGCCAAACGTCCTGCACGGTTTGGGCTGTAAGCACAACCCCCACCTGTGGACGTCGGGCCCTCATACCACCCTCATGGAGTCTGTTTCTGACGTTTGAGCAGACACATGCAATCTTGTGGCCTGCTGGAGGTCATTTTGCAGGCTCTGGCTGCTCCTCCTTGCACAAAGGCGGATTTAGCGGTCCTGCTGCTGGGTTGTTGCCTCCTCTACGGCCTCCTCCACGTCTCCTGATGTACTGCCTGTCTCCTGGTAGCACCTCCATGCTCTGACACTACGCTGCAGACACAGCAAACCTTCTTGCCACAGCTCGCATTGATGTGCCATCCTGGATGAGCTGCACTACCTGAGCCACTTGTGTGGTTGTAGACTCCGTCCTCATGCTACCACTAGAGTGAGAGCACGCCAGCATTCAAGAGACCATACATCAGCCAGGAAGCATAGGAACTGAGAAGTGGTCTGTGGTCACCACCTGCAGAATCACTCCTTTATTGGGGGTGTTTTGCTAATTGCCTATAATTTCCACCTTTTGTCTATTCCATTTGCACAACCGCATGTGAAATTTATTGTCAATCATGTGCTTGTCCAAGTGGGACAGTTTGATTTCACAGAAGTGTGATTGACTTGGAGTTACATTGTGTTGTTTAAGTGTTTCCTTTATTTTTTGAGCAGTGTATATTAAGGCCTACTTCAAACTCGGTGCCTCTTTGCTTGACATCATGCAAAAATCAAAAGAAATCAGCAAGACCTCAACTAAAAAAAATTGTAGACCTCCTGCAAGTCTGGTTCATCATTGGGAGCAATTTCCAAACACCTGAAGGTACCACGTTCATCTTGTAACAAATCATGTACGCAGTATGATATAAACACCATGGCCACGGCAGCCCTCATATTACTGTGCAGGAAGGAGACGTGTTCTGTCTCCTAGAGATGAACGTACTTTGGTGCGAAAAGTGCAAATCAATCCCATCAACAACAGCAAAGGCTGCTTGTGAGATGCTGTGAGAAACAGGTACAAAGTATCTATATCACAGTAAAATGAGTCCTATATCGACATAGACCTGAAAGGCCGGCTCAGAAAGGAAGAAGCCACTGCTTCCAAAACCACCATAAAAACCAGACTACGGTTTGGCAACTGTCACGATCAGAGGGGGAGCAAAGATTGTGTACTTTCTGGAGAAATGTCCTCTGGTCTGATGAAACAAAAATAGAACTGTTTGGCAATAATGACCATCGTTATGTTTGGAGGAAAAAGGGGGTGGCTTGCAAGCCGAAGAACACCATCCCAACCGTGAAGCACGGGGGTGGCAGCATCATGTTGTGGGGGTGCTTTGCTGCAGGAGGGACTGGTGCACTTCACAAAATAGATAGCATCATGAGGCAGGAAAATTATGTGGATATATTGAAGCAACATCTCGAGACAGCGGTCAGGAAGTTAAAGCTTGGTCGCAAATGGGTCTTCCAAATGGACAATGACCCCAAGCATACTTCCCAAGTTGTGGGAAAATAGCTTAAGGATAACAAAGTCAAGGTATTGGAGTGGCCATCACAAGGCCCTGACCTCAATCCTATAGAAAATGTGTGGGTAGAACTGAAAAAGCGTGTGCGAGCAAGGAAGCCTACAAACCTGACTCAGTTACACCAGCTCTGTCAGGAGGAATGGACCAAAATTCACCCAACTTATTGTGGGAAGCTTGTGGAAGGCTACCGTAAACGTTTGACCCAGGTTAAACAATTTAAAGGCAGTGTATGTAAACTTCTGAACCACTGGGAATGTGATGAAAGAAATAAAAGCTGAAATAAATCGTTCTCTACTATTATTCTGTCATTTCACATTCTTAAAATAAAGTGGTGATCCTAACTGACCTACGACAGGGAATTTTTACTAGGATTAAATGTCAGGAATTGTGAAAAATTGAGTTTAAATGTATTTGGCTAAGGTGTATGTAAACCTCCGAATACAACTGTATGTATGTATGTATGTATGTATGTATGTATGTATGTATGTATGTACGTACGCACGCACGCACGCACGCACGCACGCACGCACGCACGCACGCACACACACACGCACACACACACCAAAAATATAAACGCAACATGCAACAATTTCAACGATTTTACTCAGTTAAGGTTCATATAAGGAAATCAGTCAATTGAAATACATTAATTAGGCCCTAATCTATGGATTTCACATGACTGGGAATACAGATATGCTTCTGTTGGTCACAGATATCTTCTTTTTTTTAAGTAGCTGCGTGGATCAGAAATCCATTCAGTCTCTGGTGTGACCACCACTTGCCCCATGCAGCACGACACATCTCCTTCGCATAGAGTTGATCAGGCTGTTGATTGTGGCCTGTGGAATGTTATCCCATTCCTCTTCAATGGCTGAGCGAAGTTGCTGGATATTGGTAGGAACTGGAACACGCTGTCGTACACGTCGATCCAGAGCATCCCAAACAAGCTCAACGGGTGATATGTCTGGTGAGTATGCAGGCCACGGAAGAATGAACATTTTCAGCTCCAGGAATTGTGTAAAGATCCTTGCTACATGGGGCCATGCATTATTATGCTGAAACATGAGGTGATGGCAGTGGATGAGTGGCACGACAATGGGCCTCAAGATCTCGTCACTGGATCTCTGTGCATTCAAATTGCCATCGATAAAATGCAATTGTGTTAGTTGTCCGTAGCTTATGCCTTCCCATACCATAACCCCACCACCACCATGGGCACTCTGTTCACAACATTGACATCAGCAAACTGCTCGCCCACACAATGCCAAACAGTACAGTTGAAACCAGATTAATTCGTGAAGAGCACAATTCTCCAGCATGCCAATGGCCATCGAAGGTGAGCAT
Organism: Salvelinus sp. IW2-2015; assembly: GCF_002910315.2. Lineage (NCBI taxonomy): Eukaryota > Metazoa > Chordata > Actinopteri > Salmoniformes > Salmonidae > Salvelinus > Salvelinus sp. IW2-2015. The sequence continues at coordinate 14,175,441 of NC_036863.1, forward strand.
TTGCCCACTGAAGTCGGTTACGACACCCAACTGCAGTCAGGTCAAGACCCTGGTGAGGATGATGAGCATGCAGATGAGCTTCCCTGAGACGGTTTCTGAAAGTTTGTGCAGATATTCTTCGGTCTCAGATGATCCTGCAGGTGAAGAAGCCGGATGTGGATATCCTGGGCAGGCATGGTTACATGTGGTCTGCGGTTGTGAGGCCGGTTGGACGTAGTGCCAAATTCTCTAAAACGATGTTTGAGGTGGCTTATGGTAGAGAAATTAACATTAAATTCTCTGACAATAGCTATGGTGGACATTCCTGCAGTCAGCATGCCAACTGCACATCTGTGGCATTGTGTTGTGTAACAAAACGGAACATTTTAGAGTGGCATTTCATTGTCCCCAGCACAAGGTGCACCTGCGCAATGATCATGCTGTTTAACTTTTTAGGGATAGGGGGCAGCATTTTCACTTTGGATGAATAGCGTGCCCAGAGTGAACTGCCTCCTACTCTGTCCCAGATGCTAATATATGCATATTATTATTAGTATTGGATAGAAAACACTCTGAAGTTTCTAAAACTGTTTGAATGATGTCTGTGAGTATAACAGAATTCATATGGCAGGCAAAAACCTGAGAAAAAATCCAAACAGGAAGTGGGAATTCTGACGCTGGTCGATTTTCAACTCATCGCCTATTGAAATCCCAGTGGGATATGGATCTGTTTGCACTTCCTACGGCTTCCACTAGATGTCAACAGTCTGTAGAACGTTGAATGAAGCCTCTGTGATGTTGAACCGGATGGGAGCTGTTTGAGTCAGTGGTCTGGCAGAGAGCCAGGTCCTGGTCACGCGCATTCCACATAATATCGACTTGCGTTCCATTACTTCTATAGACACAAAGGAATTCTCCGGTTGGAACGTTATTGAATATTTATGATAAGAACATCCTAAAGATTGATTCTATACTTAGTTTGACAAGTTTATTCGACCTGTAATATAACTTTTTGAAGTTTTCGTCCGAAGTTCGCCTGGAACTGCACGAGCGTTTGGATATGTGTACTAAACGTGCTAACAAAAGTAGCTACATGGACATAAATAATGGACATTATCGAACAAAACAACAATTTATTGTGGAACTAGGATTCCTGGGAGTGCATTCTGATGAAGATCATCAAAGGGAATATTTAAAATGTAATTTCGTATTTCTGTTGGCGGAGAAATGTTGTTTCTATCTGAGTGCCGTCTCAGATTATTGCATGGTTTGCTTTTTCCGTAACGTTTTTTGAAATCTGACAGCGGTTGCATTAAGAACAAGTGTATCTTTAACTCTATGTAAAACATGTATCTTTCATCAAAGTTTATGATGAGTATTTCTGTTATTTGATGTGGCTCGCTGCAATTTCTCCATATATTTTGGAGGCATTTCTGAACATGGTGCCAATGTAAACTGAGGTTTTTGGATATAAATATGCACATTATCGAACAAAACATACATGTATTGTGTAACATGATGTCCTATGAGTGTCATCTGATGAAGATCAAAGGTTAGTGATTAATTTTATCTCTATTTCGGCTTTTTGTGACTCCTATCTTTGGCTGGGAAAATGGCTGTGTGTTTTTTGGACTTGGCGGTGATCTAACATAATCATATGTTGTGTTTTCGCTGTAAAGCATTTTTAAAAATCGGACACGATGGGTAGATTAACAAGATGTTTATCTTTCATTTGCTGTATTGGACTTGTTAATGTGTGAAAGTTACATATTTCTAAAAAATTGTTTTGAATTTCCCGCGCTGCCTTTTCAGCGGAATGTTGTCGAGGGGTTCCGCTAGTGGAACGTGTGTCCTAGAAAGGTTAATCATCTTCTTGATATGTCACACCTGTCAGGTAGATGGATTATCTTGGCAAAGGAGAAATGCTCACTAACAGGGATGTAAACAAATTTGTGCACAACATTTGACAGAAATAAGCTTTTTGTGTGTTTTGAAAATATCTGGGATGTTTTATTTCAGCTCATGAAACATGGGACTAACACTGTACATGTTCCGTTTAGATTTTTGTTCAGTGTATATCATAGCCGACAGTAGGGTACTAAATACAATTTCCAGTGGCATACTGACTCATTTAATGAAGAAGTTGAAGCCATAGGTTACTCACGGTGATGACCGGGTTACTTTGAAATACAGTGCTGCTGTTAGCAAAAAATGTTGGTTCTACAGACAGATTAGTCTTCTCCTTTCAGCAGAAGACATTTGCTTTCCAAAACAAAACGTTTTCCCGCAATTGTATTTTGAAATCTGCAAAAGGCAAAACGACAGCCGCAACCAACCATAGAATTATAATCCATAGATGGCACTTCCCATTCAGATCAGGACTGACATACATTGTTAGTGTACCCATGAGTACAACAGTCAATTTGCCAGGGTAAACGGTTACAAAACCCTTATATGCATTATTTGTCTATCGCCACAATTTAACAAGCTGTAGCCTATATTTGGCGTGCATGCTGCCCAAACTGCAGCCTTTCCAACTGTAGGCATACCGGTAACTGCCAAAATAAAGGAACCACTTGAGTAAACAAGGGATAAAGTATACTGTGACGTGACTACCATTAATGCGATGATGATTATTTTATCCAATTAACTATGTTTAATTATTACGATGATTAAATTAATCATGTAACAATTAACTCATTGGAAATCTTGGGGCACCACGGAAAAAGTTTGTTTTATGAGTTAATTTTTCCCGAATTAACTCAAGAATATCAGAATATATCGTCCATAGTCATCCATTAATTATTATTACCTCATATCAGTCTTATTCTGAACGTCGCTTAATCCGTTAAATCTGCACGAACCCTAGTCTACATGATGACTCAGCGATACACAAATTGGCATAATTATTTATTTACTAAATAACTAAATAATCACACAGAATTACATAAACACACACACAGGATAGATTATACATCGATTACTACATAATGCAATGAAAAGTGCCTAGTAGACTAACCCGATATGACGGCTGGTTACACAATGAAGGGGTGGGGAAAGAAAGAGTGGGAGAAGGAGAGACAAAGGAATTTAAATGTGGATATTTAGCACCCTAACAACCGCTCATTTGGATTTAGAAATGCAATGTACAAATTTACGCTTGTATATCTTTGTTGTCTCTCTCTGTTCAATTCGCCAGATCAGTCTATGACGAATAGTTCGACAGAAAGTCTCTGGTTGTGTAAGTGTCTGGTTGTTCACCAGAGGTCACCATGTCCTTAGTAGTTGTAGTAGGTTTCCTTTGTTCTTGAAGTGTCTGTTAGAATGGATACATCAGACGTACCAATGGCCGTTTGATAGGGAAATGTTCTTCTTTTCTCGTCTTCGGTCGAGTTTCTTACACTACGTTACATACAGAGCTGCAGGCGGTCCATATCTAGTCTTCTTATTCTCTGTTGAGTTTCAGAAGGTCTTACCATTTGTCTGGTCTGGTACAGTCTAACCATTTTATACGTGTAGCCACAGCTCCACGCTTTCTGGTCTGGTAGTTTTAAACCATTTGTGACGTCCGGCTTACCGTCCGTATACTGGTCTTTAGTTTAAAACTATTTCTCAGCCGTGTAGCCACCGCTCCATGCTGTCTGGTCTAATGTACATTTCGTTAGGAGTCCTTTTATAAGCAGTCTGGAAAAAGGGGTGTTCCATCCTTTTGCCATAATGTCTGTGCTCGCGTGGGTGTGGTTACTGACTGGATAAAACTTTACATGAAAAACAATTGTCATTTAGAAGGCTTGAGTCACATTTCATCTTCTCACAAATAGTTGTATATTTAATCATATAAGCTTTACAACATTTAGATGCAACTGACAAACATTGTGAAAGCTCTTAAAGTTCCAATGTTTCCGTTATAATGTCTTTAATGATATTTTTTTATTTTAACCTTTATTTAACTTGGCAAGTCAGTTAAGAACAAATTATTATTTACAATGACGGCCTACTAGGGAACAGTGGGTTAACTGCCTTGTTCAGGGGCAGAACGACATATTTTTACCTTGTCAGCTCGCGGATTCGATCCAGCAACCTTTCGGCCCAACGCACTAGGCTACCTGCCACCCCCTAGGCTACCTGCCGATATCACCAAACAATAAATGATCTGACATAATAGTTCTTTAAGTCCCTCTCGACCATTTCCCACATTCTTTGTGTTGGAAATATTGTTCCATTATCCATTTTTGGATGTTGTAGTTTTGGCAGGAGGAATCTCCTTGTAACAAAAGGGTTCTTTCCCCTCAATACTGCATGGTCAAGGAGAGATAGTTCCTGCAAGGTATTTACGACGTCGTAAAACTGGCCAACTCCCCCAGGAGATGTCTCTTATACACATCTAGATGTGTATAAGAGACAGGTTTTAGAATCTATGCCAAGGTGCATTGAAGCTGATCTGCCAGCTCATGGTGGCCCAACACCTTTTTAAGAGACTTTATGTTGGTGTTTCCTTTATTTTGGCAGATGTGGTTGTGATAACTTATTTACGACGTCGTAAAACTGGCCAACTCCCCCAGGAGAGGGCGTCTTGAAACCGTTGGTTAGCAGGCACCTTTGATCTCCATCCAGGATGGCAAGTCATGACAACTGTATGTTGTGGTGTGGGTGCATTTTCCTGGCATGGTTTGGGTCCACTTGCAGAATCTATGCCAAGGTGCATTGAAGCTGATCTGCCAGCTCATGGTGGCCCAACACCTTTTTAAGAGACTTTATGTTGGTGTTTCCTTTATTTTGGCAGATGTGGTTGTGATAACTTAATCCACAGTTATTTTTTTATATTGATTCTCTGTGGCTAAATTATGCTGCCTGGTGTATTTTGAACATTGAGAGCCGAGAAGGCCCTCTCAATGTTCAAAATACACCAGGCAGCATAATTTAGCCACAGAGAATCAATATAAAAAAATGTGATTGGATAAAAAATTCTAAAAATAAAAATATGTATATAATTTCTATATTTATGTTTTTGCCTCTTGGGCCCTCTCCGGGCTTGGGGTCAGCCCCTGACTCACACAGTTGACCAGTCACATTTATTTATTATGCAATTTATTTTATTAACCAGTTACCCAATTAAGCCAGGGCCCTTCAGTTACTTCCTCTCCTCTCCACATCTGATGATTAGCAGAGTGGCAACAGGCAGCAGCAGGCTGTCTACACTCATTGAGAGCAGGCTCCTGAGTACTACAGTGGTTGGCGGTTGCAGTAAAGAATATTTAAAATATATACACTACATACTCTACATGACCAAAAGTATGTGGACATCTGCTCTTGAAACATCTCCTTCCAAAATCATTTGTTCCATGTTATTTATTCAGTTAATGTCATTTTAATCTTTTTAAGGATGCTGTGGGCTTAGATACTGATATCGATGTGTGGGTAGGGGGTGGGATGGGGTCGTCAGCTGATCATAATGCAATATTATATTAACTGTTGTGGTATTGTTGTGCAAACATTTTGATTATCCAGTTACAGACTAGAAGACATTAGATTATTCCATTATTTGTAACCAATCATGTCTGGAACCCATACAAAATGGGCTCTCTGTCAGTGAGTGAGAGAGATGTGATCAAATCCTATCTGAATCTCCCAATTCATGAAAGACATAAGCGACGGGGCAGAGCTGACAAAGTGTGTATTCATGTCTTGGGTGACTGAAGGAAAAGTGAATCTTATGTCACATTCCAGCCCGGTTTTGCTAAGAGCCTGGCACCATACAAAGTAGGAGCCATTCTGGAGAAAGAGAGAGTTGCCTGTGGTGGCCACTCCTGGACACATACTGGAGTCTTGGAGAGCCATCCTTGAGAGAACTTCATTTTGACCATAGAACAAAGCTGTCAACCTAAAATGGTGTTAATCAGCAGGCCAGGGATGATTAGCTGGCCAGTAGGGTATGAGGGCCAGGTTGGGAACTTGGGTTAAGACCTGTACTCTGGATAGGTGCCATGCGTAACCACAGATTGATTACATCTGCATTAAAATGCTACTCTTTGAGTTTGATAAATGCCATTGACACTTGTATTGGAACCGGGTGATATGGTCAGATGAGACGAGAAGAGAGCTCTTTGGTCAAGCACACCAGTGATGTGTTTGGCCTCGAAAGAAGGATGCATATGCAGAAAAGTACCTCATACCTACTGTAAAGGTAGGTATGGTGGTGGATCTTTGATGTTATGGGGCTATTTTGCTTCCACTGATCCTGGGGCTCTTGTTAAGGTCAACAGAATCATGAACTCTACCAAGTACCAGGATATTTTAGCTAAAAACCTGGTTGCCTCTGCCAGGAGGCTGAAACTTGGCCACAAGTGGATCTTCCAGCAAGAATGACCCCAAGCATACAACAAAATCCACAAATAAATGGGTAATTAGCAGCAAAATTAACATTTTGCGATGGCCATCTCAGTCCCCGGACCCCATTGAAAACTTGTGGTTTGAATTGAAGAAGGCAGTACATAAGCACATACCTAAGAATATCAAGAATATCACATCCCTCCCAATGTGTTTTCCAATCTCATAAAACATTATAGAAAATGTATTATGAGAACATTATTGAAAAAGGCTAAGTGCTGTTATCCTCACAAGGGGTTAGTTAAGTGCTGTTATCCTCACAAGGGGTTAGTTAAGTGATGTTATCCTCACAAGGGGTTAGTAAAGTGCTGTTATCCTCACAAGGGGTGAGTATTGAAAACAGGGGTGCCAATCATTTTCACCACTATCTTTTTTAGATTATTATTGTTGAACAAAATATTTCTCTCTGAGCAATTGTATTAGGTTTTTTATACAAAAATATAATTTTCCCATTTTTGTAGCATTCAATATAGCTAGCGCAGTATTTGTATTATTTATGTTATACAGTCTTTATCAAGGGTGCCAATCATTTTAGGTTGACAGCTTTGTTCTATGGTCAAAATGAAATTCTCTCAAGGATGCCTCTCCAAGACTCCAGTATGTGTCCAGGAGTGGCCACCACAGGCAACTCTCTCTTTCTCCAGAATGGCTCCTACTTTGTATGGTGCCAGGCTCTTAGCAAAACCGGGCTGGAATGTGACATAAGATCCACTTTTCCTTCAGTCACCCAAGGCATGAATACACACTTTGTCAGCTCTGCCCCCGTCGCTTATGTCTTTCATGAATTGAGAGATTCATATAGGATTTGATCACATCTCTCTCGCTCTCACTCACAGACAGAGAGAGCTGTATACATTTTGTATGGGTTCCAGACATGATTGGTTACAAATAATGGAATAATGTAATGTCTTCTATTCTGTTACTGGATAATCAAAATGTTTGCACAACAATACCACAACAGTTAATATATTATAATATTGCATTATGATCAGCTGACGACCCTATCCCACCTTCACATCGATATCAGTATCTATGCCCACAGCATCCTTAAAAATATTAAAATGACATTAGTTCTCCATGTTATTGATAAGGTTAGAGGTAAGTCTGCGTTTTGCATGCTATAGTGCTTACATGAGATTATGAAAGAATGACGCAGTTAGAGTTAATTATATATTATAAATAATAACATATTGCACATCATGCTTGCGAAGGATATTTGTGGACATTAAAAACACTTGTAATGAATTCCCCCCCCAAAATTGGCACGTGTTTTCGACTATTATAGTCCTCCAGCACGCAATATTGCACAATTCGCCGAACCAATGACTTTGAAAGCATTGAAATAAGGTACAAATTAAATGACTTACTTTAAGACGGCACTGTCCCCTTGTCTGACAGTGATGTTGTCCTTAGAAAAAGAATCCCCGCTCCTCGCTGGCACTCCTGCAGGTACAAGGAATAACAGTCTTACACCGATGACAACAAGGCATTTCCAAGGCGCCACAAAATAACCACAAATGCCCATTTTCCGTCAGTGCGCAACTTCCACGAAAACTTGAATGTCAAATACTCCTTGCTCCGTGCGAAATAGTGATGCCCACAGAAATTCAACTCCACTCGAAATGCTGTTGTCGTTGGTTGTCGACCTCTATTTGCTTGCCTCAACTATAAGGTGAGAATATCAAAAAGTAAGCTATATCTGTGCCTCTAGTAGCCTATCTCCAAGAAATGTCCAGCTACAACAAGCTTCAGAGGAAAAAAGCGATGTGTGTTTTCTGAAAGCTGATGTAGACCGCCTCCCCAGCTTTGTGTATGTTATTTGTAATCGCCAAGAGATGGATGCTCGCGCAAAGATGCATCAGCAAAGTCTCCACTTGGGTAGTTCTCCCGATACAGCACAGCACTGCAGTGACTCTAGAAACAAGTATGCTCTAAAATCTGTTTTGTATCGTTATTTATCAAGTACATAAACTAAATCCACCAACCAGCCAGCACCGCGGAATCAGGTGAAATCACTCCTTGATTCGAGTGTGTGCCTCGCGTACAGCCAAATCTGCAGTTCTCTCCTGCGCAGGTTATAAAACCATGTGAGCCATCCGCGCAGCATCCCTACTCCCGCTATTTTTAATACCCCATTGGATGATCAAGCAAGTGATTTGTAGAGATAAATCTATAGGCTAGGCTGTATATGTCCTTTAAACTATATCTTAGTCTGCGTTATAATGACAATAAACACCACAATGAATAGGTCAATCGGGTTGCCTAAGGGAGTAAATGTTATTTATAATAAGGTTTACATGGAGAAAATCGGACCTCTCTGAAATGAAAATGGATTACACTACCTCCAGCAAAATAGATTTGAGCTAAACTCCGTGAACGCTTGAAAAAAAGTGACCCTCCTATATACCCCAAATAACAATTGAAACAAAGTGGATAGCAGAGAACATGTCTACCATTTACTCTTACGTCTTGGACCGACTAGAGCCTTCTGCAGTGTTAGAAACTGTTCCTGGTGTTGGAAGCATGACATGGTAACGCGGGTATTTTGATAGCGCACAGGGCTGAGGACCAGAAGGTTGTGGGTTCGCAGACCACCGTGGACAAGAGTAGGGGTAGAAAGATGTCCTTTATAGTGAAAGCATTATATTAATCTATCATCGTATTTGCAGGTCCGATTTAAAAAAATTAAAAAGCCTTTTATAAACATTTCATGCAATTCTACGTCATTTTACATGTAAGCGGAATCTTTTTTTAATTCCACACAAATTACCGACATTTCAGGCTAAGAATGGACAGAGAGATGTGTTCATCTTTGCAACGAAACTGTCCCCTTTGCATATAATAGGAATCTGAGCATAGTACTTTCAAAAGTTATGCCTACCATTCTACCCCAGACAAAGTAGTCCTACCAATGCAGAAAGAAATTAAGCTTTAATTGCTGGCTACTCTTCTTCCCTGGGTTAACCCAACGAGAGGTCACAAGTGTTTCCCTGAAAGCTGTCTGGGTTTAAACATATACACTACCGTTCAAAAGTTTGGGGTCACTTAGAAATGTCCTTGTTTTTGAAAGAAAAGCAAAACAAATTGTCCATTAAAATAACTTCAAATTGATCCGAAATACAGTGAAGGGAGTAGTACACAGCGTTGTACGAGATCTTTGGTTCCTTGTCAATTTCTCGCATGGAATAGCCATCATTTCTCAGAACAAGAATAGATTGAGGAGTTTCAGAAGAAAGTTCTTTGTTTCTGGCCATTTTGAGCCTGTAATCGAACCCACAAATGCTGATGCTCCAGATACTCAATTAGTCTAAAGAAGGCCAGTTGTATTGTTTCTTTAATCAGCACAACAGTTTTCAGCTGTGCTAACGTAATTGAAAAACAGTTTTCTAATGATCAATTAGCCTTTTAAAATTATAAACTTGGATTAGCTAACACAACGTGCCATTGGAACACAGGAGTGATGGTTGCTGATAATGGGCCTCTGTACACCTATGTAGATATTCCATAAAAAAATCATCAGTTTCCAGCTACAATAGTCATTTACAACATTAACAATGTCAACACTGTATTTCTGATCAATTTTATGTTATTTTAATGGACAAAAGATGTGCTTTTCTTTCAAAAACAAGGAAATCTCTAAGTGACCTCAAACTTTTGAACGGTAGTGTGTACAGTTGAAGTCGGAAGTTTACATACACCTTAGCCAAATACATTTAAACTCAGTTTTTCACAATTCCTGACATTTAATCCTAGTAAAAATTCCCTGTCTGTCACGATCGTTGGAATAAATGGACCAAGGCAACGTAGAGTGCGTAGAGTTCCACATGTTTATTTCAATGAAACTCACAAAAAACAATAAAGAGTAACGAAACGTGAAGCAAATGCAGTGCTCACAGGCACCACACAAAAACAAGATCCCAACAAAAACACAGTGGGAAAAGGTTGCCTAAATATGATCTCCAATCAGAGACAACGATAAACAGCTGCCTCTGATTGGGAACCATACCAGGCCAACAGAGAAAACAAAAACACCTAGATAGGAACACCCCCCCCCCTAGTCACACCCCGACCTAACCAAAATAGAGAATAGAAAATGCTCTCTTTTGGTCAGGGCGTGACACTGTCTTAGGTCAGTTAAGATCACCAGTTTATTTTAAGAATGTGAAATGTCAGAATAATAGTAGAGAGAATGATTTATTTCAGCTTTAATTTCTTTCATCACATTCCCAGTGAGTCAGAAGTTGACATACACTCAATTAGTATTTGGTAGCATTGCCTTTAAATTGTTTAACTTGGGTCAAACGTTTAGGGTAGCCTTCCACAAGCTTCCCACAATAAATTGGGTGAATTTTGGCCCATTCCTCCTGACAGAGGTTTGTAGGCCTCCTTGCTCACACACGCTTTTTCAGTTCTGCCAACACATTTTCTATAGGATTGAGGTCAGGGCTTTGTGATGGCCACTCCAATACCTTGACTTTGTTGTCCTTAAGCTATTTTCCCACAACTTTGGAAGTTTACTTGTGGTCATTGTCCATTTGGAAGACCCATTTGCGACCAAGCTTTAACTTCCTGACTGATGTCTTGAGAYGTTGCTTCAATATATCCACAGAATTTTCCTCCTCATGCAGCCATCTATTTTGTGAAGTGCACCAGTCCCTCCGCAGCAAAGCACCCCCACAACATGATGCTGCCACCCCCGTGCTTCACGGTTGGGATGGTGTTTTTGGGCTTGCAAGCATCCCCCTTTTTCCTCCAAACATAACGATGGTCATTATTGCCAAACAGTTCTATTTTTGTTTCATCAGAACAGAGGACATTTCTCCAAAAAGTACGATCTTTGTCCCCATGTGCAGTTGTAAACTGTAGTCTGGCTTTTTTATGGTGGTTTTGGAGCAGTGGCTTCCTTGCTGAGCGGCCTTTCAGGTTATGCCGATATAGGACTCGTTTTACTGTGGATATAGATACTTTTGTACCTGTTTCCTMCAGCATCTTCACAAGGTCCTTTGCTGTTGTTGTGGGATTGATTTGCACTTTTCGCACCAAAGTACGTTCATCTCTAGGAGACAGAACACGTCTCCTTCCTCAGCAGTATGATGGCTGCGTGGTCCCATGGTGTTTATACTTGCGTACTATTGTTTGTACAGATGAACGTGGTACCTTCAGGTGTTTGGAAATTGCTCCCAAGGATGAACCAGACTTGTGGAGGTCTACAATTCTTTTTCGAAGGTCTTGGCTGATTTCTTTTGATTTTCCTATGATGAAATACATCCACAGGTACACATCCAATTGACTCAAATGATGTCAATTAGCCTATCAGAAGCATCTAAAGCCATGCCATACTTTTCTGGAATTTTCCAAGCTGTTTTGAGGGAGCATGCTGGCATGCTGACTGCAGGAATGTCCACCAGAGCTGTTGCCTGAGAATTGAATGTTAATTTCTCTACCATAAGCCACCTCCAACGTCGTTTTAGAGAATTTGGCAGAACGTCCAACCATCCTCACAACCGCAGACCAGGTGTAACCTGCCAGCCCAGGACCTCCACATCCAGCTTCTTCACCTGCGGGATTCTTCACCTGAGACCAGTCACCCATTTATTCTGATTGGCTGACTCCCCAGTGGGTGGGCCTATGGCCTCCCTTTCCAACCCATGGCTGCGCCCCTGCCCAGTCATGTGAAATCCATAGATTAGGGCCTAATTCATTTATTTTAATTGACTGATTTCCTTTTATGAACTGTAACTCTGTAAAATCGTTGAAATTGTTGGATGTTGCATTTATATTATTGTTCAGTATATTTGTATATATATTTCTAAAGTATATATTAAACATATTCTATTGTGCAGAAAGTGAATAGCTTAATCAATTGATTGTGACAGAATTAGATTAGTTCCCAAGCAAAGTCAGCCTCTGAATGTCAAGGAAACAAAACAAGGATATCCCCATATGCATCAGAGTCACGTCTTTCCTTTGTACTTGACAGCTTGTTTCTAGCATAAAGCATTGTGGACCAAAGCGCTGTTATAGATCACTTAATATAATCAGATCCATTTTATTTTTTTCAAAATCTTAAGATAAAAGGGGTAGGCCTTTGCTTTTTGCCATTTTCTTAAATGAAAGGTAGGCCTATGGCATAGCCTCTCATACCCCCTTAATTCGATTATTGGCTTTAACAGCCCTTCACTGACACAGAGCTATGCTATTTAAAGAGTGCATGGTGGGTGGAGCAATTGACCATCAAATAGCCAAATTTTGTCTGTCAAACAGGTAGGCCTACCTCTTATTTTATTTATAAAATAGCAAGAAATAGGCTCCAACACAAAGCCTTCTTGTTGTTAGTAAAGTCTAAATAAAATGAATATGATTCAATTATGCCTATTCGAATTTGCCTACTTTCAGCACCATGAGCTTTCCGTTTCCGATGGATTGTGCAGCGGCTGCTGTTTCAAGTTTCAGCACGACAATGTAAGCAACTACAATCTGGCTTATTGTGAGGTCAATTAACCTTTGACTCTCCGCCTGAACTGCCACCGTAGAGCAGAGCAGGTTAGGGCTCAGTGTTGGAATTTTCATTGCAGTGTGTAGTTTTATTTACACCATCCCAGCAGCTATATTAGAAACATAACTTTGCTCTGTGCTACTCCAAGCATGCATTTCATAGCCTATAGCATCAAGGCTATAGAACATTTGATTGAGACCATGCTAAATAGCCTATAGGCGCACTTGATATTGCGAGCCCAGTGGAGAATCATAGATGAGGGGCGGCATCAGGCACACATCAATATTTAGCCTAATAAGCAACTCATTCTAAAACACTGAGAAATATTGAAATTCCATCAATTAGAAATGACATGACCCTTCCCTGGACTAGATAAAAAAAATAGTAAAGCCTCCCCCATTTTCCTCCAGGTAATCATTATGTACATTTCGATTTGTCCCTATATCATTAGGCCTACCATAATGCAGTCAATTATTATTTCAATACTGTGTATATGGAATGCTTAGTTAATCATCTGAAACGTACTTTCCTGAACATATCAAGGTGGATCTATGCTCTGCTCAATAGTATAAGTGGTAGGCTATACTATTGTATATCAGAACTGTAGCCTTGTGTGTGTGTGTGTGTGCATGTGAGAGAGATATTTTCTAATAGTGATATCATTTTTTTTGTTTTGTGTGTTCAGCTCATTGTAGGCCTCAATGTCAATGTGTAAATGACAAGATATTTGGTCCCACTAAAGTTTGTGAGTATGTATTGTGTAACAATGTTTTAGTATATGTTAAAAAAAAATGTTAACCTTTATTTAACTAGGCAAGTCAGTTAAGAACAACTTCTTATTTATAATGACAGCCTACCCCGGACGACACTGGGCCAATTGTGCAGTCAGATGTGATACAGCCTGGATTTAAACCAGGGACTGTAGTGACACCTCTTGCACTGAGATGCAGTGCCTTAGACTGCTGCGCCACTCGGGAGCCCAAGAACCCTGTAAATACATTCTACCTATACCTACAGTAGCTACCATACATCATTGTTTTGCAATGTACAAAATGGGTACAGTATATAGTGCAAACAATAGAAGCTGGTTGTTGAATAGCTCTGCCGAGACGTCTTTCCATGGCATTATCATAAGCACGTATGTGTCCTCAGGGTCTTCGCGGCATGCAGTGCACATTACTGTGCTAGGACAACTGAGCATTGTTAATGTAAGCATGTTATTTAATTCTGTCCTGCATAGACCTACATCCAAGGGCTCCCAGGCCACATATTAAAAGACACGTTCCATAACTCTGGCGACTACGTACTGTAGTATCTTTTTAACCTTCCGCTTTGGGCTGGATGTGTCAATGTGTAGTTCATACATGCATAATCTATGAGCAGAATTACTGTCTTACCTCAATTAGCCATTAAATCCCTAGTTTGAAAGCTACTCTTTTCTAGAAGCTATGCAGCACCATTTTGAGTACTACAAGCTTGGCCCACTTGAGCCAGCCCCCTAGCAATTTGAGTTCCAGCCAATTTGAGTTCCAGTCCATCGCCATTTGAATGACAGCTAGCAAAATGCACATTGACGAGTCTCACAGTGAAAGAAGAGCGCTGGCCCAGGCCTGCCCAGCGTTATCCAATGAGGTTGCAGGGCGGGCTCAGTGACACAGAAGAGAGAGAGAGAGACAGAGCAATGACGTAGTGCACATATCTGTACATATATGACATAACACATCCAATGCATTGTCCTCCTAATTGCATCCACTGAAATATGCATATTTGTATGCATGATGATTGATTGGGTGTGAACTGAATTGGGGATATAGGGGTCACTGTTTGTTTTGACATGCACGCAGCCTCTTGGATTTACAGAGGTGTTGTTCAATTTATTATTAGGGCGATAGTGGGGGAATTATGATGATGACCCGAGCTGGAAAAATTGGGCTAAGATAAGAGTTAATTAAAACTCTATCTAGCCTGTGGTGCAACCTGAGTAGGTCTTCGTGCACGACGTGCAAATCGAACTCAATGGCGTTTTAATTAAAACCCCTCGTTCTGACCTCAGCAAATCTAAGATGTGTGGTCTTAATTAGCATTGGTTGCTAGGTGGGGGGGATGTCTTGGTGAAACACTTGTTTCTGAAACACCCCCAGCAGATTAGGATGACAACATGTTGTTGACTATAGACTGCCTATAACATCAGACCTGTCTATCAGCTTGAACGACCTCATCTTATTTAAAGGCCTACTCTGTGATATTTACAGACATTTTAATTAATGTAAATTAATGATATATACAAATATAACTCATAAATGCCCCATGTCATGAGCTTTGATCAACTGTCTAACCCCACCATAACCCAAAATATAAGGACGTTTTACATCCCTCAGTTTTATAGGAACCCAAATGGCAATGTTGCTGTTTTATTGATTTCAAATTAAGAAGTTGGCCTTTAAGCTACAATTCATAGGGCTGTGGAACATTGCAATTTTCACTGTATGGTTGAGTCAACCATTTCAATTACCTGGGGATTAGGAGTAAATTCACAAGTGTATCTAGGGAATTTACAGTACTTTGAAAGAGTCTTTACTCACAGTGAGACTGGAAACCGTGTAATATACATAATCGAGCCAACCTTCATTGTTTTGTCATGAGAGGGTCAGATGCAGTGGATGACCTTGCTTTGTTAGCCAGCGATGTGTTTATGAGAACGGGTGCTGCGCTCTGTGAAATGACAAATTAGACTGGCATTGTGTGCTAGACTCCATGCATGGATCATTTCCCCACTGTGTACTACAAACAAGAGTAGGAGGGGACCTTAGACTTAGTCTGGTGCCCAAAGAAGTAGCATTTGCATTGAATAAGAGCACACTTACATTAGTATCTGTTGAGTTGGGTGTTGCCTTATTCTAACATCAAGGAAGACAGTTTATACTGTAGATTCATGAAATTCTATAGTAGGCTATACTGTATCTATATTAACAGTTTATGATATAGATCTAAAAATTCGAAGAAAGGAAGATAACTATGTTTCATAGAAATTATTGAAATGCCTTTCTTCTATTGATGCCGTTACATTGAATGTATTTATGCATGCACTGACATTCAGCTTGACACTGAACATTAGACAGGGGCTCGCACTAGTCATTCATACTCATCACAATCCAGCACAGTACACCTTGATACTGGATTGACCTCTCACTGTTCTCTTTCTGCTTTAAAGTGTAACAGTACATGACTAAATCCTTCAATGTAATCCTGACATGAATACATGGATTATTTAGACATCTGGTGCCCTTAAATGAATTGAATGTGCAGACATCTTCTATCTGAATTATCAATAGCTCTAATATTCACTCAGTTCCCTGGAGAGATACTCAACGTAGATATGCTGATACAGTACCATGTATCAGGCGTTGGTGACTTTTACATGACTTTCCCAGGAGGAAATTAAATGCATGCTAATTACAGTATCATTGATACTAAGGCCATTCAATGAAGGTCTTGACCTTGAGCTCAACTCTGAATAAAATACACAAATCTGTTTAATTGTTACATACTGTACAGTGGATAGGCGCAGTGAAATGTGTTGTTTTACAGCCATACTGTAGTAGTATGGCACCCCTGGAGCAAATTAAGGTTAAGTGCCTTGCTCAAGGGCACAGGCACATTTTTCACTTTGGCGGCTCAGTTATTCAAACCAGCAACCTTTTGGTTACTGGCCCAATGCTCTAACCACTAGGCTACCGGCCACCCTACTGTATAAATTAAGAATTTCCTCTCATTTAGACGAAACATGCAAGAAGCATGCTTTATGGTAACTGTCTGAAAATTAACACCGTTTGTCTGCATATTTAACTTTTGAAGGCTTAGTAATAAAGATGTACTTTTTCTGGACATGAAAAGGTTTTTGAAGGCTCTAGCTTATCTTCGAAGCCATGCGGTGTACATTTATTCTGACAGCAGGTAAAGCAAGAAATACATCAGCAAGCACCCCAGTGGGACACGGCCTGGTGGGCACTATGGCAAATCAAAGTACTTCTTTATTCCTCAGAAATCCGGGGACAGCGATAATGGTGGTGTTCTCTCACCCTGAAAGGGCCTGCAAACGGTTCTTATTAGTGCAACAGTAAGTGTTGTTTTTCCGCATTTGCCATTGGCTAAAACCAAGAAAAAAACGTATTGTGTATCTTTAGGTCTATGATGGTAGACCAAAGTTTATCTAACCTGATAGTAAGATTAACTTTGTTTCAATGTCAACAAACAAGTCAGAGAGATTTCTTACAACTGTGTCATATCTGTGGTAAGATACAGTATGTCATGGAATGATTTGGATGATGTCTTTAGAAGTGCATTTGGACATGTATAGTAGTAGATTGTTTCTCAGTACTTGGTAATGTTTTCCCGAATTACACTCATTTAGCATTTTATCAGGTCTACACTAGAATCAGTATTTGATCCTTTAGACCAGGTATTCCCAAACTGGGGTACGCGTATACCCAGGGGTACGCGCAATGCCGTCGGCGGTACGCCAAATACAAATGTGATTCACATGATTTAAAAATAATAATTATAAAAAATATATTTTTTATTTATTTCTTTTTGTAATAAATAAAAAATGCGTCACCTTTTCAAACAGTCCATTTATATTTTCCGACGCGGCTATACATTTGGGTAAGTTTTTTTTCTCGCCAGAGTAGCCTCATTTCACTGCCAAAAATAAAATTAAACCATCTAGTGTTCAGCGAATACCACCACAATGTCAAATACATGTAGCCTAGTCAAATAATTAACATTCAATCACATTAACTGTTACTCTCTCGCGGGAATTCCACTAATATGTATGTATGTATCCAAACGTATAGCTGCTGCTCATTCTGTTTGCTCGAAAATGGATAAATGGTTAAAAAAAGCAAGGCCCGCTTCCATAGAGACACATACCAGCTCTACTGGCAGTACTGCTACTACCAGCAGTATTACACGTGCACCTGCCAACGACACAAGTTGTTCTGCTTCCACGAGCACATCCAATGCTAGCATCAGTAATTCTACAATTGTTGTTAGCCCAGCTAGCATTTACAATGACAGTTGTGAATCTGATGCAGCCGAAGAGCTACTGCCCCCTTACCCGGGAAAGCACCGAACAACAGACAGGGATGTTGGACCATCGAAGAGGCGCAAATATGATGAGATTTGGGGTTCACTTATATTGGGAGTAGTGCCTTTCTTCAGCCACAGTGTGTTATATGTGCAAAAGTACTATCTCACAACTCGATGAAACCTTCACTCTTGTGTAGACATTTAGAAACAAAACATGCCAATTTGAAAAATAAACCACGGGAGTTCTTTGAGCGAGAATTAAGACGACTTTCGGCAAGCAACAGATACCATTAATAAGAGGGGGCTAGAAGCGTCTTATATGGTGATCTACCGAGTGTTCTAGGAGAGGCAAGCCCCATACTATTTGGAGGACTTAATTCTTCCTGCTGCTGCGGATATGGCTGGGACAATGCTGGGGGGAAAAGGCCAAAGAAACTATACAGACAATGCCTTCATCAAACAACACTGTTTCACAACACATCGGTGACATGGCAGGAGATGTTTTGATACAATTACTGTTTCGCATACAAGCCAGTGAATTCTATGCGTTATAGCTGGATGCGTCAACAGACGTGGCGGGCCTGGCACAGCTCCTGGTATATGTTCGTTACGTTTATGGGGGGTCAATTAAGGAGACATCCTCTTCTGCAAACCACTGGAAACCGGGACAACAGGAGAGGATATTTTTAAAGTACTGGACAGCTTTGTGACATCAAATGGACTTTGGTGGTCAAGATGTGTTGGTATCTGTACTGTACTGTACTGTACTGATGATATGGGCAGCGACCATGTAACACTTTTACAACATACAGAAGTGCGCTGGTTATCAAGTGGCAAAGTATTGACGTTTTTTTAAATTGAGAGAAGAGCTTAAAGTTTTCTTTACTGACCATCATTTTCACTTGTCACGCATAATGACGAGTTTCTCAGACGACTGGCCTATCTGGGTGATGTTGTTTCTCGCCTGAATGATCTGAATCTACGATTACAGGGACTCCCCAGAACTATATTCAATGTGCGGGACAAAATTGAGGCTATGATTAAGAAGTTGGGGCTCTTCTCTGTCTGCATTAACAAGGACAACACACAGGTCTTTCCATCCTTGTATTATTCTTTGTGTGCAAATTATCTCAAGCTTACGGACAATATCAAATGTGATAAGGCGAAGCACCTGAGTGAGTTGGGTGCGCATTTACGCAGGTACATTCCGGAAACGGATGACACAAAAAACTGGATTCGTTATCCCTTTCATCCCCTGCCTCCAGTCCGCGTACCGATATCTGAACAAGAGAGCCTCATCGAAATTGCAACAAGCAGTTCTGTGAAAATTGAATTCAATCAGAAGCCACTGCCAGATTTCTGGATGAGGCTGCGCTCAGATTATCCTGCCTTGGCAAATCGCGCTGTTAGATACTGATGCCCTTTGCAACCACGTACCTTTGTGAGAGTGGATTCTCGGCCCTCACTAGCATGAAAACTAAATACAGGCACAGACTGTGTGTGGAAAAAGATTTAAGACTGAGACTCTCTCCAATACAACCCAACATTGCAGATTTATGAGCATACTTTCAAGCACACCCTTCTCATTAACCTGTGGTGAGTTATTCACCATTTTTKATGAACAAATAAGGTTTTATATGTAAGATGGTTAAATAAAGAGCAATATTATTGATTATTGTTATATTATTATTTGTGCCCTGGCCCTATAATCTTTGTCACTTCTCACGAGCCGGGTTGTGACAAAAACTCACACTCACTCTTATGTTTAATAAATGTATCATATAGTGTGTGTGTGGCAGGCTTACAATGATGGCAAAAAACAACATTTGAGAGTGAACTGACGCTGGTGCTAGAGGGGGTACGCAGCTGGAGGTTGAATGTTTGAAGGGGTACGGGACTATAAAACATTTGGGAACCACTGCTTTAGACAAACATATCACTAAATTACCTTTTACATTAGATAATAAAGCCTTTGAAACAGAGATGAAACTTAATCGGCCCGGAAATCACATGTTAACTATGCCATCACAGAGAGACATGAAGTCTGAAATAGATATAGAAAGCTATGAACTTATTGCATCTGTTTTACCAGATTGTTTATAATAATATATATATATGTTTATAGGGCTTTCATAGAATCTCAAAGTGCTTCACGAGCAAAAAACAAACAAGCATTATATCATGACAGGTTGGTTGACCAAGTTTTTTGAAAGCTGCATCCTCCAAAGATGGAGCGGGTCAGTTCATGGCTTTAGCGGAGAGAGCTGGTCAGAGGATGGTAGATGATGGTGATGGAGTCGGCTGATGGTCTTGTAGAGGGCAAGTCTGGGAACCAGCCTGAGTCTTATAGCTAGCCACTGGACTTCTCCTTTTCCATTCTGTGTAGCACCCACTTGGGTGATGCCTCAGCAGTTCTTGGTGCTAGAAATCTTACCACACAAAGTTCAGAATAGTAGCCAGTCATCCTCACTACGAGCCTTCCGCCTCAGCACTGCTGCATTCCTCTCGCTCCCATTCCTCTCACGCTTCAGGAAACTCCTCCAATGATGTTCTCAGAAGATCAGGAATTGGCAGCCAGGTGAAACAGAAAAGCTGGTACTGTGTCCAGATGCATTTATCAAACACATTTTTTTGCCATTTAGCTAGCTAACTAGCCAAGCCAAAAAGCGTTAACCTGTCAGTCAATGTGCAAATCGGTGGCTCAAAAGCACCAGATATATGCAATTAAAACTCAATGTTATCAAAAACAAAAGAGCTGATTAAAAATCAACAATTAAAAACACTGAAAAAAGTAACTAAATATGTGAATGCACCAACTTGTAAGTCGCTCTGGATAAGAGCGTCTGCTAAATGACTTAAATGTAAAATGTAAATGTATTCATTTATGTGGCGTACAGCAGGTCAGCCACCAGGTGGAGACTCGTCGAGGCCTGGTGACAGACGGAGTATACATCACGAGGCGATGGTTCCATCTGCTGGACGTGCCAGGTCTCGACCGGCTCTCCGGCCAGGACTAATTGGGGCGGATTGGGGATTGGTGAGTAATCAAGGGCTGATTGCTCATCAGCTGTACAACTCCCATAAAGCTGCCAGAAGGGCAGCACACAGGGGAGAGACTTGGGGAGGAAAGAACTCCCGTATAGTTGGGGAAGGTACCAGAGGGAACAGGAGGGAGTTCCGTTTTTGATCCCCACAGGATACAGCAAGACCCGGAGCCCAGAAGACGGTATCCCGGAGAGGGTCTCTTGGGGGAGACCTATTCTTTTCTTTTGGACTATTATTTTAATAAACACCTTTGAAACTGAGCTAATCCTTCTCTGTCCGTGTCTGATCTGTGTAAACGATTTGACCCAACCCCCTGGTCTGCCACAAGTGGTGGAGAATGTGGGCACTCTGATAATGTGGTCAGATCAGGGTTGACGTTTACCCAGCATCAGCATGGACGAGTTGATAGCTCAGTTCATCCGGGCCCAACAAGCCCAACAGGCGGTTCAGCAACGAACGCTGGAGGAACAGCGGCTACAAATCATCCGCCTCATTGAGGAAATCAGGAAGCTACAAGGAGGATCGTCTACTGAATCACATCCAAACCAGTTTTTAATCAAGCTAACAGAAGATGACGACATCGAAACCTACCTCTGTACGTTTCAACAGACAGCACTTACGGGAAGGATGGCCAAGGCAGAAGTGGGCCAGTCTGCTGGCCCCGTTCCTCTCTGGGAATACCCAAAAGGTGTATTGGGACCTGAACGATGAACAGGCTGCTAACTACGACGGACTCAAATGGGAGATACTCAGCCGCTACGGGTATAGCCTGGCCCATCGGGCTCAACTATTCCACGACTGGAGGTTTGTAGCCGACGCATCCCCCCGAGCCCAGATGAGCGACCTACTCTGCGTCACCAGGGGATGGCCCCTAACCGACGTATCCTCTCTCTCTATCCTAGACAAAGTGGTCCTGGATCGCTTCCTAATGGGCACTACCCCACGACATGAAGAGGGCAGCGAGTCTATGCGCGGCCCAGACCTTGGAGGGCCTCCTGGAAGCAGTGGAGATGCATCCTAATATTCAGGCCCTGCTGAGTGGGAGCCGGGCCGGGCCGAGTCGGTGCCCGTTTGAGAAGTCGGAAGGACAGCCCCACTGCTGTGTACCCTGAACCGACAGTTCGCAGGGCCAAAGGACCGCAAACCCGTGGAGAGACGGCTGGGGTAGGGCCGACCCGCCACCGACGACCCCAGGTAGATTTGAGACCAAAGGAGGTGTTTTGAGTGTGGTGCCCGGGGGCACATTGCCTGGAATTGCCCGGCTCGAGAGCAGTCGATGCCATCAGCAAGCCCCGGAGGCGAGGTGGGTCACGCAGTGAACTGAGAATCCCGGGAGCTGTTCCACCTCTTTAGCCGTGTGGGTATCCCGAACGACATCCTGAAAGACCAAGGTACTGAGTTTATGTCTCGCCTAATGAAAGATTTGTGTGCTCTCCTGCAGATTAAGCAGATCCGGACCTCTGTCTTCCACCCACAGATGGATGGGCTCTTCGAGCGGTTCAATAAAATGCTCATACAAATGCTGTGGAAGGTCATCGAGCAGGACGGGAAGAACTGGGACCAGCTACTACCCCACCTAATGTTCTCAATCCGAAAAGTTTCCCAGTCCTCCACTGGGTTTTCCCCTTTCGAACTCCTCTATGGGAGGAGGCCACGAGGCCTACTGGACCTTGTCAAGGAGGTGTGGGAAGCCGAATCGACCCCCTTACGCAGCGTAGTAGAGCACGTGGAGACGATGAGGGAGGGGATGACAACCATATGGCCAGTCGTGAGGGAACATATGGAGAAGGCCCAATGCGCCCAAGCCCAGGTCTATAATCTGGGAGCCCAGTCCCGAGAACTCCAGGTGGGAGACAGGGTGTTGGTCTTAATCCCCACGGCCGAAAGTAAGTTCCTGGCAACATGGCATGGGCCATACGAGGTGATCGAGAAGCTGGGACCTGTCATTTACCGCGTACGGCAGCCGGGGAGACGGAAACCCCAACAGATTTACCATGTGCACCTGTTGAAGAAGTGGCACGAGAGGACAGCCTTGGCGTGTTATGGTCGAGACCCAGGACGCCAACGGTACCAGTGGTGGTCCCGAGCAATGAGGACCCAGAAGCAACAGCTCAGGGAGCTCGTCGATCGGAACACGGCAGTGTTCTCCGAGAAGCCGGGCCGCACGACCCTCATTGAACACCTCATCCGTACATGGCTCGGGGAAACGGTACGAAAGAGGCCTTATCGGATTCCGGAGGCCCGAAGAAGGGCCGTGAAACAGGAAGTGAAGGCTATGCTGAGGATGGGGGGGTCGTTGAAGAGTCTCACAGTGCATGGTGCAGCCCCATCGTGTTGGTGTCCTAACCGTCCGGTAGCCAGTGCTTCTGTAATGATTTCCGGGGTGTGAACGACATAAGCTTGTTCGACGCCTAGCCCATGCCGAGGGTGGACGAGCTCATCGAACGATTGGGAAAGGCCCGGTACATCAGCACCCTTGACCTGACCAAAGGATATTGGCAGGTACCATTGGCAGCCTCTTCCCGGTAGAAGACTGTGTTTTCAACACCAGACGGATTGTATCAGTCCCGGGTGATCCCGTTCGGTCTCCACGGAAGCCCCGCCCACATTCCAGCGACTGATGAACTTCGACCCCACCAGCAGTACGCAGAGGCCTATTTGGATGATATCATCATCCACAGCCAAAGTTGGGAAGAGCACCTCACGCGCCTCCAGGCGGTGCTGGATGCGCTCAGACAAGCCAGGTTGACCGCGAACCCCAAGAAATGAAAACTAGTGTTCGAGGAGGTGGAGTACCTGGGGTATTTGATCGGACGGCCCGTTCCACGCATCAAGACACAGGTCAAGTCCTTCCTGGAACTGGCAGGATACTATAGCCGGTTTATCCCCAACTTTGCGGCTATAGCTTCCCCCCTCACCGATCTAACCAGGGCCCGCCTCCCGAAAACAGTGAAATGGACGGACGAGACAGAAGCGGCGTTCAGCCGCCTGAAGGAAGCGCTGTGCTCCCATCCGATTCTCGTAACGCCCAATTTCCAGGTGCCGATGTTTGTCCAGACGGATGCATGTGATACGGAACTAGAGGCCATTCTGTCCCAGATACATGATGGGGAGGAGCACCCCATCATGTACATCAGCCGAAAGCTGATACCTACAGAAAAAAGTACTCAATCGTTGAGAAAGAGTTTCTAGCGGTGAAGTAGGCGCTAGATACTCTCAAGTATTACCTGTTAGGTACCCACTTCACCCTGGTCACGGACCATGCTCCCCTGGTCTGGATGGCCAGGGGAAAGGACACAAACGATCGCGTCACCAGGTGGTTCTTGTCCCTTCAACGCTTCTCTTTTTCTGTTGTGCACAGGTCAGGGGCGAAGCATGGAAACGCGGATGCCCTATCGAGAAGGGAGACATACATCGCACTGATGACAGGTCAGCCACCAGGGGGAGACTCGTCGAGGCCTGGTGACAGACGGAGTATACATCATGAGGCGATGGCTTCATCTGCTGAATGTGCCAGGTCTCGACGGGCTCTCCAGCCAGGACTAATTGGGGATTGGTGAGTAATCAAAGGCTGATTGTTCACCAGCTGTACAACTCCCATAAAGCTGCCAGAAGGGCAGCACACAGGGGAGAGACTAGGGGAGGAAAGGACTCCCTTATAGTTGGGGAAGGTACCAGAGGTAACAGGAGGGAGTTCCGTTTTTGATCCCCACAGGATACAGCAAGACCCGGAGCCCAGAAGACGGTATCCCGGAGAGGGTCTCTTGGGGGAGACCTATTCTTTTCTTTTGGACTATTATTTTAATAAACACCTTTGAAACTGAGCTAATCCTACTCTGTCCATGTCTGATCTATGTAAACGTTTTGACCCAACCCCTTGGTCTTCACATTTACAAGAGCTCTGTGCTTAGGCTGCTACAAGGCTGCCATGGCAACTATAGAACTATTATATATGTAAAGGATAAACACTGATGTCCTGTACATTACCTTGGAAATAATGGACAATGCAGTGGGACGAGTCCCTTTGCGGAGTTCATCTTTCCAAGGTAATGTACAGAACAGAGGGGTTTATCCCGCTTATACCACAGTTGCCAAAGAAATCAATATGAAAGAGCACATTTAGCGGTATAAACTTTTTTTCTTTGATATTTTCATTTTTATAAGCAAATTCATACTTTCTCATCTTTTGGATGCTAGAGACGCGTCATTCTTTCGATTCGTTTGATATTTATGGGGCGACCCAGTTGTTTGTTTGCCAAATAAAATAATACTTTAAGCACACATTTACCTTTAGAACTAAAACATTTCCGTTGATATTTTCATTTACAGTATATAAGCAAATTCATACTTTCTCATCTTTTGGTTGCTAGAGACGCAACCCAGTCACAACCCATTCGATTAGTTAAATATTTATGGACGCGACCAAGTTGTTCGTTCTTTATGTTCTATTGCCATGCTCACCGGCAACGTTCTAGCTACTGGCTAACAAAGTCACGACCTCTGCAGCCAGAATAACTGCAAAGTAGCTGCTTTCTATTGACATTCATTTGGATACATCCATAACAATCAGCTGATAATGCCCGATTTTTTCCTGTCATAGCTATAAAAGTTTGCGTTCTCGTCAGAACACTCGACACTGTTCTTTACAAGATCGCATTGCATAACAAACACTAGGCTAGAAGTTATCTAAATAGTTTGTTGCTAGCAAACCTTCCAATATGACAATTGAATAATAACATATACTTCTGAAAACAGCTGGTCAAACTAGAAATGTGGTAGGATTTGACAACATAGAGCCTCTTGCGTCATGACTGCAACAGTTTTCGAGACCAGAGAAATTCATCTTCATCACTCACCACGTTAGGTCATCAGATGCTCCAAAACCAAATCTTTGCAAAAACAAATCAATACTAGCTAGCTATGTTTTTTCCTCATTGGACCTGTGTTTATAAATGTAGTGTCTTAGCTCTTATTACTTATGTATATAATAAGAATGACTCTGAATACAAGGAATTGAACTGGAGCTTCACATTTACTAAAACGAGTTTGTACCAAAATAACATAGAACAACACTGAACATGACCAAGGGTGCTCCATTCTTAAAGGGGACATCACTAATTAACAGAACATAACATTCTTTCTCTTATACAATCAGAGTTACTTTTACCAAACCACAACTGAAACATTTCCCAGAACTTGTTGTAGTTATTTGCATCTTTTGATTTGAACTTGAACAGTTCGTTTTTGTTTGTTTGTTTATAAGTCCAGTCTGTCTGGTGGACGGTGCCTTCGTTCTGGGTAGCGCCTAGGATTGTCTGGAGGCTCCTGAACATCCTCAGTGTGTGCTTGTGTATAGCTTCTGTTATAGCAGCACCTTCATCAACTCGTTCCCTTCTTTCAGCCTGGGGTCTCTTTACACACCCACCGTCCTCTACAGTTCCATGTGTGTCACTCTCAGGAGCTCTCTGTGCCTGTYCTCTCTCGATTGTTGTGCTGTTTTCCGTGGAATGCATTTGGTTAATGTGACGCCRCCACATTATGTCTGGGCTCACTTGAACCTGGTAAGTTCTGGGTCCCGTTTGTGTATGTACGGTCCCTCTTGTCCATTTCCCTCCCCTTCTGTAGTCTCGCACCATCACTTCCTGTCCTGTTTGGAGATGGTGCTCCCGGCCACCGGAGAGCATCTTGGCTTGTTTGTTCAGCACTTCATTACGCCTGTTTGGCTTCATGATGTCCAGCTGTGTGTAGAGAGGCCTCCTGAACATCAGTGCGGCTGGGCTTTCATTTGTCGTGGCATGTGGGGTGTTTCGGTAGGAGGCCAGGAACTTGGCCAGTTTTGTTGGCAAAGTCCCTTTGTCTCGTTTTGCTGCACGGAGTCCTTGCTTTAGGGTTTGCACAAAGCGTTCTGCCAGCCCATTGGTGGCAGGGTGGTACGGAGCTGAGGTTGAGTGTTTGATTCCATTTACTGACATGAATCTTGTAAACTCGTCACTTACAAAAGCTTTCGCGTTGTCATTTACCAGCTGCAGCAGCAATCCGAAGCGTGCAAACGTTGTTGTGAGACACTCTATTGTTTGAGCTGAGGTGGAAGAGTCAGTGCAAAACACCTCTGGCCATTTGGAATGGGCATCAACTATAACCAGAAACATGTGCTTTTCAAAGAGAACAGCATAGTCCACATGAATTCTCTGCCATGGCTCTGTGGGCCATTCCCATGGGTGGACTGGGACAGGAGCAGGCATGTGAAGGGTTTCCAAACATCCGCTACAGTTCTTCTCCATGTTTTCTATCTGTTTATCCAGACCGGGCCACCAGAAGTGGCTCCTTGCAAGCAGCTTAATTTTGACAATTCCAACATGACCTTCATGTAGTTGCTGCAAAACCTGACGTTGGCATTTCTGAGGTATCATTACTCTCATTCCCCACATCAAACATCCTTGATACGTTGTAATTTTGTTTCTCCGCTGGAAATACGGAGTCAGCTCCTTTCTGCCTGTAGCTGGCCATCCTGACATGGTGTAGGTGAATATTTTTGAAAAGGTCACATCTTTCCTTGTCTCCCGTTTGATAACTGTGCTTGTGACTGCCTCGAGCTGAGCGGTATGGAAAATGTCCACTGCATCCACACTCCTTTGTCTTTCTCTTGTACACGGCAGTCTGGATAATCCATCTGCATTTGTGTGGAGGGACGACAGCTTAAACTCAATGTCATACATATGACTGGCAAGGAACAAGGCGTATCGCTGTAACCTGGCTGCTGTCATTGCCGGAATGCCTTTCTTTGGACTTAAAATAGAAAGCAACGGCTGGTGATCCGTAACCAGTGTGAAACGCTTGCCATATAGGTATGCGTGGAATTTCTTGATGCACCACACTAGCGCCAGTGCATCTTTGTCGATTTGTGAGTAGTTTTTCTCTGCATCATTCAATGTTCGTGACGCAAATGCAACTGGCCTCTCTGAAACCATCTTTCAGTGTGTGTGAAAGGACGGCCCCTAAGCCATAAGGGGACGCATCACAAGCCAACTTCACCGGCAGTTCAGGGTCGTAATGCATCAGGACCTGTTCAGATGTGATGAGCTGTTTTGCCTCAAGAAATGCATTTTCACACTGTTCTGTCCACTGCCATGTACCATTCTTTTCCAGGAGCTGATTTAGAGGCTGGAGTACTGCTGAAAGGTTTGGGAGGAATCTTCTGTAGTAATTGACCAGTCCCGTGAAAGATCACAGGTAAGCCTGTTCCAGATCGATTTTACTGAAGTGTTTCCCACCAGCTAGTGCAGCAAAGATGTCATCCAGACGTGGCAGGGGGTATTGGTCCACATGCAACATTGAGCTTCACATTTACTAAAACGAGTTAGTACCAGAATAACATAGAACAACAGTGCGCATGACCAAGGGTGCTCCATTCTTAAAGGGGACATCAGTAATTTACATAACAATAATGTATCCAATTTCAGTTTGTGTGGTTGTTGGTTTAGGATTCTGTAACTTTCTAGCAAGTACAGTCTGCATGTGTAGGCCCTTATTGAGACATGATTGCAAGGTGTCCTGATATTTTTTCTAACTGTCCCATTATCTGGTTTTAATTTCCATCCAAAAAGCCATTCTAGCCAATCAGAAACAATTATTCAACAATGCTGTGGTATAATTAGTTTTTACTTATCTATCAATTTCATCAGTATTAGCCAGTTCATATATATGTATGTAAATAAGTAAATCTGTCTTTAACCCAAGGTCAAACGCAATTTGGGGAAGGATACACTGGCAACAATGTGCAATCTAAAAAGGAGTGAACCAGCTTGTGGTTATACTTAGTTAGGTGTAAACTCAACTGTCATCCTAAGATGAATTCCACTCACTTCAAGGTGAATGATTCTTAGTTCTGAATTTCCATCAGAATGTTACTCAAATGGAACTAATACCTCAGGATGGATGGAATCAACCATTCTGATCAAATTTAGAGCTGGCATATGGCAAAGTTTGCAAAAATATGCGTACGGTGTCAAATATTTCAAAAGAGGTCAGGAATAATTTTAGATGCATAATCGTCCAATTTCAAGAGAGGACACCGTTGCAGTTTTGGTGGCGGCTCAGCCAATTGGCAGAGACGTTCAATAATGAATGACCATTCTAGGCCAATATAATGGGCCTATACTGGACCACACTCAAGGTCGTTTCTAGCCTTTTGGGGGCCCTAAGCGAGATTTGGTTTGGTGGGCCCCCCACCTCAAGGTAAAACATTTTAGTGGTCCCCCTCTTGACAACGGAGAGCAACATTTTAGTTTTAAAGTTAATTTCCTGCAATTCTACCCATTTTGCCATGACGTATGTCATGTTAATATGATATCTGAGAGAGAATGACTAACACAATCAATGGGGGCCCCCTGGAGTTCAGGGCCCCTGGGCACGTGCCCTGCATGCCCGGTCGGTATTCGGCCATGATTAATACAAGTTTAGATTGCTGGCAAGACTAATAACCAATCTACAAATGTACATGGCTGATTGCCAGCTAATTGAGGGACTGACATAAAAAGAGAAAAACTGTTGATGCACAACCAAATTTCGAAATTGCACTGTGTATTCTACTATTTTTACTCTCAAAAGTAAGTTGAGACCCTGACAGTTCCTAAAAAAACGCTTCTGTCGCTTATGCTTGGAGCTGCCCCTGACCAAACTGACAAACACAGTCCACACTTACCTCCGCTGTTGCTGGTGTTGCCTTTAGTGACTTAGTAGTTCATATTGTTTCTCATATTCAGCAGAAACCTACTGCCATGGTAACCATATGTAGCACGCCATGCTAGACCTGAAGGCACTGTAAAAATGTTGATGATGAATGAGTAAGACTACACAATGTTATTTACTGTACACTTGCTGTGGCCATGCTAAGCTTGCAGCAGAACATCAGATTGTGTATAAAGGAACATTTGCACACCTGGCCTATGTGTGAAGGTAGTGTCTATTGAGAAGGGATTTCTTAATAGGACATCGTCATAAATATGAACATAATCGCAACAACAAATTATGCAAGCGACAGCTTGTTGGCTTCCATTGAAGTGTGAAATTAGAAGACTGCCATGTTGGCCTCCAATGCTTCCTGTAGAAGACGTTTCCGTGTAAGATATTTTTATTTTTGTAGCACTTTAGAACAGGTTTAAGAACAGGTTTGAAAACACGACTTTTGGAAATAAAAAGATGGAAAGGTGACAGTCTTGGCAGTACTGGCCAACATTAATTGCTGTTCTTTGCAGTTGAAGACCAAGACCAAACGTACTATACAAACACACATCACACACTTTTTGTGTGGTATCAAAGCTGCCATGCTCCGAAGATATAATCACCATGTAGGCAGACTATTTCCCTTTTAGTTCAGTAATTGACCTTTTCTAGTGAAATGGGTAGATCACGCGTGAGGAGGCTCATCTATGCCTATCAGACACACACTACTGACTACTCTGGCATTTCCACAGGTGACAGTCTGACATGTTTCATCCCTCAAACACTCTCTCTGCCACTCTCACTGAGACAATAACAAAATCCCAACCAAAATACAATGACGTAAAAAGCCAAGAGAGCCCACAATGACATGCAATTTGTTTCACTATTCTTCCAGACAGTTATCCTTTTTGAAGAATGGCTAGTAATCAGGTAATGAAATTAGATCTTCTTTTCGTTTTTCATGTTAAGTGTAAGTGGATAAAGTTATTTTCCAAAGTTTTAAGTTAATTGCCTATTAAGCCAAAACTACCTTTATCTCCTAGAGTCACTAACATTTCCATATTTGATTATATTAACTCAATAAAATAAGATTGCTTTCTAGCATATTTCATGGTATCACAGGCAAAATGGCCCACTGGGTCATTGTGATTTCCTTCCGTGTTATTTTCGTAGACCAACCAACTGCAGAGCACTGTTATATGAAAGACTTGGAGGCATAATTACAATTGGCAATGGAAAGGAAAATGTTGGTGTTGAGAAGAAAAATGGGTTTAAACCTCTAATTTTTCTTATCTCTGGACTAGTCCAAGAGGCCTGAGATAGTATATTGCAAGAGCTACCCTGATGGTATCATGATCTACTTCTATAAACACCATAGTACCATATTTTGTATTTTTCAGTATCTTATATTGTTATTTGTTAACACATTTTTCTGGTGAAAGAAAGTGCATTTTAGAAACACGACAAGAAATGTATTCATAAAAATCTGTTAAAAGGAGCTGTGGGATGGAATCTTTATTATAAGTCTTCTGATGCACTATGGGGTGATAGAAGGCACTATAAATGTACTTCAGAATACATTATACACAGTGGCTCATAGAGAGTGTTACTGAAAAGTGTTACTGAAACACAGAAGTGTTACCGAAAGTGTTTCTGAATCCATTATGAAGTGGTGCAGAAATTCCAAACAATCTTTATGTTGAAGAATGGTTGGAGAATGGTGACAGATAAGATCAATCAAGTTTACTAAAAATGTACTTCAGTCAAACCCTCTCATTTAGCTTAGCATGGCCATGTAGATTGCAGGAATGGTTTATTATCCTTATGAAAAGCAAAACTGCAAGTTAACCATTTTTCTTTTTGCTGGCTCTCCTTCAGCAGAAATGCCAGAAGGAAGCAGTGAAAGTGGCAAGACGCAGATATCTGAGAGAGTATATTGGAGAAAAGGCAATAACATGGTTGCACTATCATGATATAGTATATAAAAGATTACACTGTAGCGGTCATATTATAGTCTTTCATCAAAGGCAATCACTGTTTAAGTGTCTAATAAGCCGTTATTTGATAAAACCTACAGTGGAACCTCTAAGACATCAATGGTTGACAGTTTTTTTGGTGTTATAGCTGTAGCAATGTTCCCGAAGTTGTTAATTTGTCTTTATTAGTGTGCTCTACTTGCCATCACAGCCAGGTATGATCTGCGCTAGATCAAACATGAGATAACTGAAGAAATGATTTAAGTCATATACTCTGTTAGAGGCACATACAGTGCCTTGCAAAAGTATTCAGACCCCTTGGATTTCTTAAAAATGGTATTAAAATGGATTTAATTGTCATTATTTTTCAACAGTCTACACAAAATACTCTGTAATGTCAAAGTAGAAGAAAAATGTGAAGATTTTTTAAAGATGAATAAAAATCAAATATAGTCATTGCATAGGTATTCAGCTCCCTGAGTTCATACATGTTAGAAACACCTTTAGCTGCAATTACAGCTGTGAGTCTTCTTAGGTACGTCTCTAAGAGCTTTACACACCTGGATTGTGCAACATTTGCCTATTATTCTTTTCAAAATTCTTCAAGCTCTGTCAAGATGTTGAGGATCATGGCTAGAAAGTGATTATCAAGTCGTGCCATGGTATTTCATACAGATTTAAGTCAAAACTGTAACTTGGCCACTTAGGAACATTCACTGTCTTATTGGTAAGCAACTCCAGTGTACAGTAGATTTGGACTTGTGTTGTGGGTTATTGTACTGCTGAAAGGTGAATTTCACTCCCAGTGTCTGGTGTAAAGCATATTGAAGCAGGTTTTCCTTTAGGATTTTCCCTATCTCATTTATTTCTATCCCAAGTATTTGCCTATGTCAAGCATACCCATACCATGATTTAGCCACCACCATGCTTGAAAATAAGGAGGCAGTTACTCAATAATGTGTTGGATTTGCCCCAAACATAGAGCTTTACATTTAGGCCAAAAAGTGTATTCCTTTGCCATGTTTTTTTTTGTTTGTTGCAGTATTACTTTAGTGCCCTGTTGCATACAAGATCCATGTTTTGGAATATGTTTTATTATGTATATTTGTGCTCTTCTTTTCACGGGTCATTATTGTGTAGTCACTACAATGCTGTTGATCCATCCTCAGTTCTCTCCCATCACAGCCATTGAACTCTGTAGCTGTTTTAAAATCACCAATGGCCTCATGGTAACATTCCTGAGCAGTTTCATTCCTGTCCTGCAGCTCAGTTCAGAAGGACGAATGTATCTTTGAGGTGTCTGGGTGCTTTAATACATAATGCAGAGCATAATTATTAACTAAACCAAGCTTAAATAGATATTCAATGTCTGATTTGTTATTGTTACCCACTGCCCTTTTTTATGAGGCATTCGAAAGCTTCCTGGTCTTTGTAGTTGAATCTGTGCTTGAAGTTCAATACTTGACTGAGGGACCTTACAGATGTTGTATGTATGGGGGACAGAGGGTTAGTCATTTAAAAATCATGTCAACCCCTATTATTTCACACAGACTAAGTCCATGTAACTTGTTATGTTATTTGTTAAGCCAAATTATACTCCTGAACATATTTAGGCTTGCCTAAACAAAGGGGCTGAATACTTACAGTATGCAACGATAATATTTTTGTTATACTTTTTTGTATTCATCTTTGACAGAGTATTTTGTGTATATTATTGACAAGAAAATGACTATTAAATCAATTTGAATCCCACTTTATAACACAGCACAATTTGAAGAAATCCAAGGGGTCTGAATACATTTATAAGGCACTGTATGCTGTATGTGTTTAAACTGATTATAAAGTATGACAACTCAGTGCTAAACTCAATCAGCGTTCTTGAAAAAACCTAAAAGACCTACTCCAAATTGAACTTGATAGATGTTCATCATTCCTTCTAACGTCAGCTCTACTCACTTCAAGATCAGCTCTGCTCTTTATCAAAATACAAGACTACACTCCCCTTTCATCGAAAAACATTTTCTGTAATCTTGAAGTTATTGCAGGGGTATGGCATTAGCCTAGCATTTTTCCTCTTAATCAACAAATTGCTGCTCCATCGAAGGTGCAAAATAATTATGCTATGGACATGAAAGGTGACCTAATAAAGATGGCTGCCACACAGATTGAAGCAAATCGCTTCAGGTGTGGAAGGTGTGGAAGAGAATTTCAGCTCTCACATTAATACGACAAGACATTCCTTCTTTTTTCCATTTCATTGGAAGGTCTACTGTATTGTTAACCTACAGTTCTTCATCTTGACAGCTAGAATCAAGAACTACCTTCACTGGGACCTTTTGACCTAAGCCAAAGGTTGTACTTAGAGGAGTATGAAGAGCATGTATTATTGACTATCGAACATCTTTGGCTGTTTAGTGAACAATTTGAAAAATACAGTACAATGTGGGAAGGTAAAGACTCTAACCTTGCCACAGACTGAGAAATGTTCCGGCTTCAACCAAGATCAGAGTTGGTAGGAAAAAATGTACTTGTCAATGTCTCTTACATAGGAGTATTGAATACCTCTGTTCAATATGAATTTACTATTTAATTCCCATATAAAATGTTGATTAGGTGTTCAAATGTAGATATAATGTCATTACAACAATACTTTTTTGTTCTGGTGTATATTTTGTAGGTCGTTCCTATGACAACATGTTTCTTCTTAGAACAGGAAAGAAATTAATGCTTCACTTAGTTCCCAATGGTTTGCTCTTTAACAGTATTAGGCACAGTACAGTTCAACCCCATCTTAATTTAAGCTTTAAATTGGGCCTCTGCTAAATTGGGAAAGTAGACCAAGGAAATGGGATATGACTCTTAAACATCTTACTTAAAACTGCCCTCATAGTCAAAATCAGGCAAACCCTATCCGATATGATTTGGGTTTGGGATTAAATAAATCTCAAATTACCTTTCTTCATGTAAGTGCCTCTGAGGTTTAGGCAACGTGGGAAGTGTTAAGTGCATTGTGGAAATTAGGTTGCTCTGTTGTCCATCTTCTGCCTGCAGGCATGAATATTTGAAACAAATACAGGTGAAGAAAATTAGAATGTCTTGAAGAGAACAACATTTGTCTTGGAGAAAAGTGGTAATATTATAATGGTGCAAAAAATTGTTCCCAGAAGCTGCCAGAAACCACTTTTCCATCGACAGTTTTTAATTTGTGAGTAAAGTCATACATTATTTAAAAAATCACGACATCTGTGATGGAAATAGGACGTTTCGGTATAAAAGGGGAGGCAGTCAGTGGCGGTGATCTTTGATGGTGGTCGTATGCATTTTTGCAAACAAGCTGGGGGATGTTGTGTAAAGGTTTTTATGACAAGTTCTGTTGACACCATATAGTAAATTAAGATACTTGAAGTTTTATATCAGAGACATGACTGGTTTATTAAATGTTATAGCACAGCAGGGAGTTGTAGAGATGCCTGCCCCTCTCTCATGTGGGGGAATTGTAGAATTCTCTCTGAAGAAGATTCTCCACACTCTGCTTTCATTGGAGCATCTTATACATAGTTGTAATTATTGATTCTCATCTCTGACATAACTAGGTCACAAATACACTTAATTAGGTACTGGTTGCAAAATAGTGTTTAGAGAGGGGAAAAATACATGTCCAATTTAAATTACAAACTATGAACCTGTAATTCATTATGTACGCTTCAGATTAATAATTAGTGAAATAATGCTGTCATGACGACTTGTCAAATTAGCCCTTGTTGACATTCATTGGATACATTACCCAAAAGTAATTTCAATTTAAGCTTCTTGCTTCTTGCTGTGTCCAAAGGTGTCTGAGGATGCAGGTTAATATTATTTACTCCCAAGATATGGTATTGATTTCAATTGTCCCTATAGAAAGTTTAAATTGAATATGATAAATTAAGTTTTCACAATAGTTAAGCAGAGTAAAATAAATGTAACAGACTCTTATAAGTCATGAGTATGCGTTATATGGCATTGTGTTTCTCGCTTCTCATTTCAAAGTCATATCATAACACACTTTTCATATACAGTACAGTGCATTCTGCAAGTATTCAGACCCTTTCAACTTTTTCACATTTTGTTCCGTTACAGCCTTATTCTATAATTGATTCAATAAATTTTTACCCTCATCAATCAGCACACAATACCCTGTAATGACAAAGCGAAAACCGTTTTTTAGAATGTTTTGAAAATATATCAAAAAAACTAAACAGAAATACCTTATTTACATAAGTATTCAGACCCTTTGCTATGAGACTTAAAATTGTGCTCAGGTGCATCCTTTTTCCATTGATCATCCTTGAGATGTTTCTACAACTTGATTGGAGTCCACCTGTGGTGAATTCAATTGATTGGACATGATTTGGAAAGGCACACACCTGTCTATAAAGGTTCCACAGTTGACAGTGCATGTCAGAGCAAAAACCAAGCCATGAGGTCGAAGGAATTTTCCGTAGAGCTCCGAGACAGGATTGTGTTGAGGTACAGATCTGGGGAAGAGTAGCAAAAAATTTCTGCAGCATTGAAGGTCCCCAAGAACACAGTGGCCTCCATCATTCTTAAATGGAAGAAGTTTGGAACCACCAAGACAATTCTTGGGGCTGGCCACCAAGCCAAACTTAGCAATCGGGGGAGAAGGGCCTTGGTCTGGGAGGTGACCAAGAACCCTTGGTCCAGAGCTCCAGAGTTCCTCTGTGGAGATGGGAGAACCTTCCAGAAGGACAACTATCTCTGCAGCACTCCACCAAGCAGGCCTTTATGGTAGAGCGGCCAGACGGAAGCCACTCCTCAGTAAAAGGCACATGACAGCCCACTTGGAGTTTGCCAAAAGCCACCTAAAGGACTCCCAGACCTTGAGAAACAAGATTGTTTGGTCTGATGAAACCAAAATTGAACTCTTTGGCCTGAATACCAAGCGTCACATCTGGAGGAAACCTGGCACAATCCCTATGGTGAAGCATGGTGGTGGCAACCTCATGCTGTGGGGATGTTTTTCAGTGGCAGGGACTGGGAGACTAGTCAGGATCGAGGGAAAGATGAACGGAGCAAAGTACAGAGAGATCCTTGATGAAAACCTGCTCCAGAGCGCTCAGGACAGACTGGGGTGAAGGTTCACCTTCCAACAGGACAACGACCCTAAGCACACAGCCAAGAAAACGCAGGACTGTCCTCGGGACAAGTCTCTGAATGTACTCGAGTGGCCCAGCCAGAGCCCGGACTTGAACCCGAACAAACATCTCTGGAAAAACCTGAAAAAAGCTGTGCAGCGGCGCTCCCATCCAACCGGACATAGCTTGAGAGGATCTACAGAGAATAATGGGAGAAACTCCCCAAATACAGGTGTGCCAAGCTTGTAGCGTCATACCCAAGAAGACTTGAGGCTGTAATCGCTGCCAAAGGTTCTTCAACAAAGTACTGAGTAAAGGGTCTGAATACTTATGTAAATGTGATACTTCAGTTTTTTATTATTAATACATTTGCAAAAATGTCAAAAACCTGTTTTCGCTTTGTCATTATGGGGCATTGTGTGTAGATTGATGAGGGGAAAAAACATTTTACAATAAGGCTGTAACGTAACAAAATGTGGAAAATGTGAAGGGGTCTGACTACCTGCTTAATAACCTCTTGACGCTAGTGGTCAGATTATTATTATTTTTTTAAATAACGTTCCCAAGGTAAACGGACTATTTCGCAGGTCCAGATTGTAGAATATGCATATAATTTACAGATTAGGATAGAAAACACTCCATAGTTTCCAAAACTGTCAAAATATTGTCTGTGAGTATAACAAAACTGATTCTGCAGGCGAAAACCTGAGGAAATCTAACCCGGAAGTGATTTTTTAAATTTTTAATCTGTGTTTCCTTGCCCGTCTTTCTTCCATTTAAAGGGGTATCAACCAGATTCCTTTTCCAATGGCTTCCTCAGGCTGTGACCAGGCTTTAGACACAGTTTCAGGCTTTTATTTAGAAAAATTAGCGAGATTTTTCAAAACTAGTGAGGTGTCCTTTGATTAGTTCCTGCGCGCGAGAGGGGTAGCTCTCCATTTTCTTTCTCTCTTTTATTGAATAGGTTACGGTCCGGTTGAAATATTATCGATTATGTTTGTTAAAAACAACCTGAGGATTGATTATAAAAAACATTTGACATGTTTCTACGAACATTACGGATACTTTTTGTAATTTTCGTCGAACGGAAGGAGGCTTTTTTCTGAACATAACGCGCATCCCAAATGGCGTTTTTTGTTATAAAAGTAATATTCATCAAACAAAAATAATATTTATTGTGTAACTGGGAGTCTCGTGAGTGCAAACATCCGAAGATTATCAAAGGTAAGCGATTAATTTTATTGCTTTTCTGACTTTCGTGACCAAGCTAACCAAGCTAATATAAGGCTAATTGTTCTAGCATTGATTGATACACTCACAAAAGCTTAGATTGCTTTCGTTGCAAAGCATATTTTCAAAATCTGACACGATAGGTGGATTAACAACAAGCTAAGCTGTGTTTTGGTATATTTCACTTGTGATTGCATGATTATAAATATTTTTAGTAATATTTTTGAATCTGATACGTTTGGGAATTTTCTTCTGCCTTTCAGCACCGGAACGAGGCTGTAGTTTTCTGAACATAACGCGCAACCCAAATGGCGTTTTTTTGTTATAAAAGTAATATTTATCGAACAAAAATAACATTTATTGTGTAACTGGGAGTCTCGTGAGTGCAAACATCCGAAGATTATCAAAGGTAAGCGATTCATTTTATTGCTTTTCTGACTTTCGTGACCATGCTAATTTGGGGCTAACTGTTCTAGCATTGATTGATACACTCACAAAAGCTTGGATTTCTTTCGCTGTAAAGCATATTTTCAAAATCAGACACGATAGGTGGATTAACAACAAGCTAAGCTGTGTTTTGGTATATTTCACTTGTGATTGCATGATTATAAATATTTTTAGTAATATTTTGCGCCCTGCAATTCAGCGGT
Organism: Salvelinus sp. IW2-2015; assembly: GCF_002910315.2. NCBI lineage: Eukaryota > Metazoa > Chordata > Actinopteri > Salmoniformes > Salmonidae > Salvelinus > Salvelinus sp. IW2-2015. Next base: position 14,214,148 of record NC_036863.1, read on the forward strand.
TGTTTAGGAAAATGATCCCGCTAAAGGGATCCGTAGCACAGAGAAGTTAATGCACTGTTTATAAGCCAAGGCTATTATGGGTGGGCCATGATGCTACATAACTTTGAGCAAAATGCTAGGCAACCTGCGATGAGAATAGGGTCGTGAGTGAAGGATGTTGAACTATTTACCAGAGTTCTTGCGGTTGCAGTATCACCGATTTCGCCCTCGTAAAATGGACTGAAGTCTGCTCGGATAAGCAGCTGTCATTTAAAGTGGTGCTATCTACTGACAGTTTGCAAGGCTCAGCAAAAATAGGATGGGATGTTTGTGTTATTAGAGAGGAGTGATCTACTCACTGCTATCAATGTCTGTAGAGATGGACAACTTGGCTGTGTTCAGATTAAGGGCCACAGTCAATCATTGAATCAGGAGAGGGAGAGCACAACTTCAGAGTCCATAGTCACAGACTTGCTTTATTTGAGATTAGAAACAAAACACATACCCACATTCAGCATATCTACTATATTATCTATTAACCATGTCAGAGAAATGTTCTTCAAAGGCTACCATATAATTTTGATCAACACAATTGAAGAGCATTTATAAGAAAACAAACAATGCAGTGTAGACCGGTCCCCAGACAGAACCACATATGTCTCAAGTGCAATGACCTTGGAGATACAATCAAGGGTAAACTGGTTGGCAGATTCTGTCTGATTCAATCAGCATCTTACAAGAAATCAAGGGCTCGCATTTCAGTCGCTGTTCAAGCAACCGCCGTTACCTCTGAAACCAACAAGCTGAAGGGAAATATAAATAATACCAATAGTTGTATACACACTTGCGATTGTAGCATGTGATTTTTGTGATTGAATCCAGCTGTCACGTTGGCATGAAGAGATTCAGGAGACAGGCGCAGGAATGCATAATAGTTTTTTTTATTAAGCCCCAAATTATGGCGTGCCGTGTAAAGGCACGGGGACGAAGACCGAACAAACACGTACACAAAACACAGGGTTGAAACCCAAACAGAAGAGCAAGGAGTACCTCAAATAAATACACACACGCACTATGATTAATACATCGGACGAGACCCGTAATTATCTGCGCAATCCACAAGGGCACGAAAGCCCAAAACACACAGCACAGGTACTCACACGCACCAACGGATATTGTAACAATAATCGGCAGCCCAATGGAAACCAAAGGGCACACATATACAAGTAGTAATCAGTGGGAATAGGGGACAGGTGTGCGTAATGAAAGTTCCGGAGGGATCCATGACACCAGCCAAATTTTACCCATTAAAATAACCACATGGGACATGTACAGAAATTGTGTAGTGTTTATAGTTGTTGGACAATCTGTTTGAAACATTCACCGTTCTCAAAAAACATAACCTATATGATATGTTAAAATGGTGCCCGCAAGCTAAAATACTGCTGATTCAATAATTGTCATTTGTGGGGGTTTATATAAATACATCAGACATGTATTTGACAGGAAAACTGAAAGTACAACAGGTTATTAATGCAGGTTAATATCTTGATCTCTAATTCAAAAAAGGAACAAAACAAATAAGGGCATGTGTACAGTGCATTCGGAAAGTATTCAGAACCCTTGACTTTTTCCACATTTTGTTATGTTACAGCCTTATTCTAAAATGTATTAAATTAATTGTTTTCCTCATTAATCTACACACAGTACCCTATAATGACAAAGCCAAAACATGATTTTAGAAATGTTTGATCAAAACAGAAATATCTTATTTACATAAGTATTCATACCCTTTGCTATGAGACTCGAAATTGGGCTCAGGTGCATCCTGTTTCCATTGATCACCTTACAACTTCATTGGAGTCCACCTGTGGTAAATTCAATTGATTGGACATGATTTGGAAAGGCACACACCTGTCTATATAAGGTCCCTCAGTTGACAGTGCATGTCAGAGCAAAAACCAAGCCATGAGTTCAAGGGAATTGTCCGTAGAGCTCCGAGAGAGGATTTTTGCAGCATTAAAGGTCCAAGAACACAGTGGCCTCCATCATTCTTAAATGAAATAAGTTTGGAACCACCAAGACTATTCCTAGAGCTGGCTTCCCGGCCAAACTGAGCAATCGGGAGAAGGGCCTTGGTTAGGGAGATGACCAAGAAACCGATGGTCACTCTGACAGAGCTCCAGAGTGCCTCTGTGGAGATGGGCAACCATCTCTGCAGCACTCCACCAATCAGGCCTTTATGGTAGAGTGGCCAGACGGAAGCCACTCTTCAGTAAAAGGTACATGACAGCCCTCTTGGAGTTTGCCAAAAGGCACCTAAAGGACTCTCAGACCATGAGAAACAAGATTCTCTGGTCTGATGAAACCAAGATTGAACTCATTGGCCTGAATGCCAAGCGTCACGTCTGGAGGAAACCTAGCACGATCCCTACGGTGAAGCATGGTGGTGGCAGCATCATGTTGTGTGGATGTTTTTCAGCAGCAAGGACTGGGAGACTAGTCGGGATTGAGGGAAAGATGAACGGAGCAAAGTACAGAGAGGTCCTTGATGAAAAACTGCTCCAGAGCGCTCAGAACCTCAGACTGAGGTGAAGCTTACCTTCCAACAGGACAACGACCCTAAGCACACAGCCAAGACAACGCAGGAGTGACTTCTGTAATATTTCTGTTTTACATTTTGCAAAACATTCTAAAAACCTGTTTTTGCTTTGGGATTTTGTGTGTAGATTGATGAGGGTAAAACACAATTTAGTTTATTTTAGAATAAGGCTGTAATGTAAAAAAGTGTGAAAAAAGTCAAGGGGTCTGAATGCTTTTTGAATAGACTGTATGTAAAAATGTTGTACTATTTTGAGGTGTTTGTGCACTACTGCTGTTACCTAATAATCTGAATTCCACAATTGTTACGGTTTAACCAAATTAAGTGAATAACTCCATGTCTTTTCTTTCATCCTCCAACAGCTGTTGGCTGCTTGTGTACCGTACACCCATATTATTAAGCAGGCTGACAAGTGACCTTACGTTTTTTATCTGGGGAGGCCACCACCCCACCCCTCTGCCTACTAGAAGTCATCCACCTGCCAATTACATTAAGTTTACAGAGTGTGATTCACAGGAAGACGCAGACAGCACCACAGCCTGAAGGGAATCTATAGGTCCCTGATGGATATCTCTGTAAGGTTATTGGTAGTGGAAGGTGTATTGCACGGTTTGATTACAACTGCCATGATTCTATAATGTAAAGGAAGAAGTATGCTGCAGTTAGATTTGGTGCTCATTTGTGTTAAATGTATGGTGCATGTATAGGTCTATCTTATATAGCATCTACTTTCTTACCATTAAAAAGTGGGAGAGAAAGATATTGACAAAGCACTTCATAGCCTTGGGAAGGGGTTGACTTGATGTTGTATATGCACAGTACCTTAGAGTAGAGAAATACAGATTGAGGATTCTGTCATGTATCAAGTCATTGCATGATTGTTTTGTGACAATTATGTTAAAATAGATGTGATGCACTTTGATTTAAAGATGCACTATGCAGAAATCGCTCAGCCATTTCCTGGTTGCTATGTGTCAAAACAAATAAGTATAGTGTACAGAATCATTGTACCATCTACACCGCTGTGAATTATATTTTCCAAAACCAAAAATACTGTATTTTTAGCTGTTTGAAGTTGTTGTACAAACCGAAAGTTAGAGGCAAAAACAAAACTTGAAAGAAAATCGTTCTTAAAGGAAAGACATATTTTGGTATTTGTTTCATTAGTCCATTGTTGATATAGTCCCAAAATGTTTTGCATGTCAGCAATCAATGCATCATACGCACCATTATCTGTATTTTTAAAGTTACATAACTTGATAACTTGATTGCTGACATGCAAAACATTTTGAAATTATTTCAGCAATGGACTAATGAAACAAATACCAAAATATGTTTTTCCTTTAAGAACGGGAAGCATATAAATAGTGCACATAAAACAGATCTACCACTTCTTAGACTTGCTTTCAATGAGAACGACAGATCTACAACACACATTTTTATGTGAATTTGGTCGGGTCGCCCAAAAAGTTAAATTTTGCAGCTTTAATTTTATGATTTTATTCATGCTTGGATATTTTTTTATCTACTGAGCCAAACATATGCTACATAAATCAAACAATAATGAGGTTACATGCAGTGGGTACCGGTACAGAGTCAATGTGTGGGGGTACAGGTTAGTCAAGGTAATTTGTACATGTAGGTAGTGGTAAAGTGACTATGCACAGATAATAAACCGTGATTCTCAGCAGTGTAAAAACAAAGGTGGGGGGTGTCAATGTGAATAGTCCGGGTGACTAAAAATATGTGGACACTTGCTCGTCAAACATCTCATTCCAAAATCATGGGCATTAATATGGAGTTGGTCCCCCCTTTGCTGCTATAACAACCTCCACTCTTCTGGGAAGGCTTTCCACAAGATGTTGGAACATTGCTGCAGGGACTTCCTTCCATTCAGCCACAAGAGCATTAGTAAGATCGGCCACTGCTGTTGGGCGATTAGGCCTGGCTCGCAGTCGGCTTTCCAATTCATCCCAAAGGTGTTAGATGGGGTTGAGGTCAGGACTCTGCGCAGGCCAGGCAAGTTCTTCACACCTTTGACAAACCATTTCTGTATGGACTTCGCTTTGTGCACGGGGGCATCGTCATGCTGAAACAGGAAAGGGCCTTCCCCAAACTGTTGCCACAAAATCGTCTAGAATGTCATTGTATGCTGTAGCATTAAGATTTCCCTTCACTGGGGCCTAGCCTGAACCATAAAAAACAGCCCCAGACCATTATTCCTCCTCCACCAAACTTTAAAGTTGGCACTATGTATTCAGGCAGGTAGCGTTCTTCTGGCATCCATCAAACCCAGATTAGTCCGTCGGACTGCCTGATGGTGATGCGTGACTCCAGAGAAGTCATTTCCACTGCTTCAGAGTCCAATGGTAGTGAGCTTTACACCCCTCCAGCCGACGCTTGGCATTGCGCATGGTGATCTTAGGCTTGTGTGCGGCTGCTTGGCCATGGAAACCCATTTCATGCAGCTCCCGACGAACAGTTCTTGTGCTGATGTTGCTTCCAGAGGCAGTTTGGAACTTGGTAGTGAGTGTTGCAACTGAAGACAGATCATTTCTACCTAGTAAGTGCTTCAGCACTCGGCGGTCCCGTTCTGTGAACTTGTTTGGGCTACCACTTTGCGGTTGAGCCGTTGTTGCTCCTAGACGTTTCCACTTCACAATAACAGCACTTACAGTTGACCGGGGCAGCTCTAACAGGGCAGAAATTATACGAACTGACTTGTTTGAAAGGTTGTCTATGGAGATTGCATCGCTGTGTGCTCAATTTTATACACCTGCCAGAAACGGGTGTGGCTGAAATAGCCGAATCCACTAATTTGAAGGGGTGTCCACATACTTTTGTATATGCATATAGTGTAATTCCTCAATGTCATCACAGTGTCTGGTGTTAATGTCAAAAGGTTTTTATGAATGTAGGGGGACCGTTAGTGGAGAATGAGGGTTGTCACTACCTCCCTTGAGACCACACTTTGGACTCTAGTGTCTCATTCCCTACTGTGCTTATCCTACATGAATAGGGAACAAGATAAATACAATTCACTGCTTAGATGCTCTGAAAGTTTCTTTCATCAATATTTTGACCACCATGACTCTTCATTGTCCTTTTTGTACCATCGTATTTTGCATACCAGTGTAATATCATATCAGTGTAATTCATATGGCTAAGTTCGTTGGAACATGGTGCATGCAAGACCAATTCATATGGGTCGATATAATAAACTCAGCAAAAAAAGAACGGTCCTCTCACTGTCAACTGCGTTTATTTTCAGCAAACTTAACATGTGTAAATATTTGTATGAACATAACAAGATTCAACAACTGAGACATAAACTGAACAAGGTCCACAGACATGTGACTAACAGAAATGGAATAATGTGACAGTCAGTAACAGTCAGTAACAGTATAAAGTAACAGTCAGTGTCTGGTGTGGCCACCAGCTGCATTAAGTACTGCAGTGCATCTCCTCCTCATGGACTGCACCAGATTTGTCAGTTCTTGCTGTGAGATGTTACCCCACTCTTCCACCAAGGCACCTGCAAGTTCCCGGACATTTCTGGGGGGAATGGCCCTAGCCATCACCCTCTGATCCAACAGGTCCCAGGCGTGCTCAATGGGATTGAGATCCGGGCTCTTCGCTGGCCATGGCAGAACACTGACATTTCTGTCTTGCAGGAAATCACGCACAGAATGAGCAGTATGGCTGGTGGCATTGTCATGCTGGGAGGGTCATGTCAGGATGGGCCTGCAGGAAGGGTACCACATGAGGGAGGAGGACGTCTTCCCTGTAAAGCACAGCGTTAAAATTGCCTGCAATGACAACAAGCTCAGTCCGATGATGCTGTGACACCGCCCCAGACCATGACGGACCCTCCACCTCCAAATCGATCCCACTCCAGAGTACAGGCCTCGGTGTAACGCTCATTCCTTCGACAATAAACACGAATCCGACCATCACTCCTGGTGAGACAAAACCGAGACTTGTCAGTGAAGAGCACTTCTTGCCAGTCCTGTCTGGTCCAGCGACGGTGGGTTTGTGCCCATAGGCGACATTGTTGCCGGTGATGTCTGGTGAGGACCTGCCTTACAACAGGCCTACAAGCCCTCAGTCCAGCCTCTCTCAGCCTATTGCGGACAGTCTGAGCACAGATGGAGGGATTGTGCATTCCTGGTGTAACTCGGGCAGTTGTTGTTGCCATCCTGTACCTGTCCCACAGGTGTGATGTTCGGATGTACCGATCCTGTGCAGGTGTTGTTACACGTGGTCTGCCAATGCGAGGATGATCAGCTGTCCGTCCTGTCTCCCTGTATTGTTGTCTTAGGCATCTCACAGTACAAACATTGCAATTTATTGCCCTGGCCACATCAGCAGTCCTCATGCCTCATTGCAGCATGCCTAAGGCACGTTCACGCAGATGAGCAGGTCCTCTGGGCATCTTTCTCTTGGTGTTTTTCAGAATCAGTAGAAAGACCTCTTTAATGTCCTATGTTTTCAAAACTGTGACCTTAATTCCCTACCATCTGTAAGCTGTTAGTGTCTTAATGACCGTTCCAAAGGTGCATGTTCATTAATTGTTTATGGGTCATTGAACAAGCATGGGAAACCGTGTTTAAACCCTTTACAATGAAGATCTGTGAAGTTATTTGGATTTTTATGAATTATCTTTGAAAGACAGGTCCTGAAAAAGCGACGTTTCTTTTTTTGCTGAGTTTATAAATTGACTAAGTGGCTTTGAATTCAATAAAATGTTTGCTGGATGTGTGAACACTACCTTGGAGCGGTTAGACCATAGTGAGGAGTATTGAATGGTAAAAATTTGCATCCTGTAGCTCTAACTCCAAAAATTTTTGGGACACTGTAAAGTCCATGGAGAACAAGAGCACATCCTCCCAGCTGCCCACTGCACTGAGGCTAGGTAACACAGTCACCACCGATAAATCCATGATAATCGAACATTCCAATAAGCATTTCTCTACGGCTGGCCATGATTTCCTCCTGGCTACCCCAACCCCGGCCAACAGCTCCGCACCCCCCGCAGCTACTTGCCCGAGCCTCCTTCACCCAAATCCTGATAGCAGATGTTCTGAAAGAGCTGCAAAACCTGGACCCGTACAAATCAGCTGGGCTAGACAATCTGGAACCTCTCTTTCGAAAATGATCCGCCGCCATTGTTGCAACCCCTATTACCAGTCTGTTCAACCTCTCTTTCGTATCGCCCGAGATCCCTAAAGATTGGAAATCTGCCGCTGTCATCCCCCTCTTCAAAGGGGGTGACACTCTAGACCCAAACTGTTATAGACCTACTGTATATCCATCCTGCCCTGCCTTTCTAAAGTCTTCGAAAGCCAAGTTAATAAACAGATCACTGACCATTTCGAATCCCACCGTACCTTCTCCGCTGTGCAATCCGGTTTCCGAGCTGGTCATGGGTGCACTTCAGCCACGCTCAAGGTACTAAATTAAATCATAACCGCCATCGATAAAAGACAGTACTGTGCAGCCGTTTTCATCGACCTGGCCAAGGCTTTCGACTCTGTCAATCACCGTATTCTTATCGGCAGACTCAATAGCCTTGGTTTCTCAAATGACTGCCTTGCCTGGTTCACCAACTACTTCGCAGACAGAGTTCAGTGTGTCAAATCGGAAGGCCTGTTGTCCGGATCTCTGGCAGTCTCAGGGTTCAATTCTCGGGCTACTCTTTTCTCTGTATATATCAATAATATAGCTCTTGCTGTGGGTGATTCCCTGATCCACCTCTACGCAGATGACACCATTCTGTATACATCTGGCCCTTCTTTGGACACTGTGTTAACAAACCTCCAAACGAGCTTCAATGCCATACAACACTCCTTCCGTGGCCTCCAACTGCTCTTAGTAAAACCAAATGCATGCTTTTCAACCGTTCGCTGCCCGCACCCGCCTTCCCGACTAGCATCACTACACTGGACGGTTCTGACCTAGAATACGTGGACAACTACAAATACCTAGGTGTCTGGCTAGACTGCAAACTCTCCTTCCAGACTCATATCAAACATCTCCAATCCAAAATCAAATCTAGAATCGGCTTTCTATTTCGCAACAAAGCTTCCTTCACTCATGCCGCCAAACTTACCCTAGTAAAACTGACTATCCTACCGATCCTCGACTTCGGCGATGTCATCTACAAAATAGCTTCCAATACTCTACTCAGCAAATTGGATGTAGTCTATCACAGTGCCATCTGTTTTGTTACTAAAGTGCCTTATACCACCCACCACTTCGCCCTGTATGCTCTCGTTGCCTGGCCCTCGCTACATATTCGTCGCCAGACCCACAAGCTCCGCCTAATCTCAGCTCACTGGTCACGATAACAACCCCCACCCGTAGCACGGGCTCCAGCATGTATATCTCACTGGTCATCCCCAAAGCCAACACCTCATTTGGCCGCCTTTCCTTCCAGTTCTCTGCTGCCAGTGACTGGAACGAATTGCAAAAATCGCTGAAGCTTGACATACATTTACATTTCCCTCACTAACTTTAAACATCAGCTATCTGAGCAGCTAACCGGTCGCTGCAGCTGTACATATTCCATCTGTAAATAACCTACCCAATCTACCCACCTCATCTCCATATTGTTTTTATTTACTTTGCTGCTCTTTTGCACACCAGTATCACTACTTACACATCATCATCTTATCATCATCATCTGCTCATCTATCACTCCAGTGTTAATCTGCTAAATTGTAATTACTTTGCTATTATGGCCTATTTATTGCCTAACCTCCTCATGCCATTTGCACACACTGTATATAGACTTTCTTTCTATTGTGTTATTGACTGTACGCTTGTTTATTCCATGTGTAACTCTGTGTTGTTGTTTCTGTCACACTGCTTTGCTTTATCTTGGCCAGGTTGCAGTTGTAAATGAGAACTTGTTCTCAACTAGCTTACCTGGTTAAATAAAGGTGAAATAAAAATAATACAAAATAAAAAACCCAGGCAGAACAGGAAAGACACAGTGTAGAGCTTGACCAGTGTGACATATGCCCATCTGACAAGACATTTAACCGTTCATGTAGGGGAAGGTAACACATGCTCACAGCAGATATTGGCTCAGGTCTATGTTTGGTTTATGAGGTTACCTTTATGATACAATCATTCCATGTTTTACAATTTCTGCAAGGGTTTTACCACTGAGGCAGTGCTCAAATAAAATCTTTATTTTACCTTCAACTCAGGCACTGGTAATGGCATAGGTCGATCAACGGTGATAGTGAGCGAGTGAGAGAGAGAGCGAGGGGCGTTTACTGAATCGGTCCCATTAAGTACCTGGTGGTATTATCAACAAACTTGTGTCTATCAATCTATATTTTCACATTACCAAGAAGATTTTGGTAAAAGTTGAAGGGATATTAGGACTCAAGGTTAAGGTGGTAGGGGACCTCAGACGTGGCTTAGGACCTTGAGCTGAATTTGTGATAGCAGTAGCTACTGAGTGGATGTAAGGACACAGATAATCATGCTGAGGCTTTCCATGCCCCTCACTTGAAAAATCTGTATTAGCTTTGCCCATGGGAGAATTTCCAAACTAAAATTCCTCTGGGTTGGGAGGGAATATCTTAAAATTCAGCATTTTATGTATAAGTTAATCTAACCATGAAGCTGTCTCCCGCGCCTTTCAATTAAATTGGGAAACGTTTCCCGCCCTCCTCAAAAATGAATTTTCAACAGAAGCCCAAATCTAATGGGGCACACAATAAACCCCCCTGCCATATGGCAGAACTGAGTAGCTGTGGATGTGGACCTGTTGAGCAGGAACTTGTGAGCCTAGCAGTGATGCAAGGCTCCTTTGAAGGATGACTGTCTGTTATATTAGGTTTGGGAAATTGTAAAGCACTTGACAGATCCCCTTGATCTTCATTGACTTTCATCAAAGGTTGTGGACTGCATAGGAAGATTGGAGGGATTACTTCAGAGTGTTTGTAGGCTTTGGTGTTAAATTAGACATGGCTTAGAACACAGAGAGCCTTCCTGCCATTTAAAGCTACACTTGTTTGGATATCTAGGAGGCAGGCTGCTGCTGCTGGGGCAAGGGCTCTGTGGATGAACTTTCCTGTGTATGCATGAACTGAGATCATTACGGTTCCCTATAGAGCATGCACTGCTCTCCTCATACACACAACCGGAAGACGATCAGTATAATCAGATGGAGGCTAAAGAAGTCCATTTGGGTTTGAATTTGAAAGAGTATTGAATTACAAAACACCTTCCTAATATCGAGTTGCACCCCTCCCCCCCCAAGTTGTCTGGATGTCCTTTGGGTGGTGGACCATTTTTGATACACACGGGAGGCTGTTGAGTGTGAAAAACCCATCAACATTGCAGTTCTTGACACAAACCAGTGCGCCTGGCACCTAGTACCATACCCCGTTCAAAGGCACTTAAATATTTTGTCTTGCTCATTCACCCTCTGAATGGCACACATACACAATCCATGTCTCAAGGCTTAAAAATCCTTCTTTAACCTGTCTCTTCCCCTTTATCTACACTGATTTTGAAATGGATTTAACAAGTGACATCAATAAGAGATCATGGCTTTCAACTGGATTCACCATGGAAAGAGCAGAACAATGGACTATTACATTTTGTTTCTTGCCATTATGATCTTTAAGCCTTGTTTACAATTTGACAAAATTATGCATTGATGAGTTCTGTTTTGGTCTAGACACACGTAACTTTTTTTCGGAACGTGCAAAATGACATTAAACCATTGAACACTGGATCTGAGGACAGGGTTGTCCTAAAAGCTTTTTTTTTTAAAGGCATACTGTATTTCCTACTACACCCCCGGAACAATTGACGTGTGTTGTTTTGATGCTCTAAATAAATAAATGTTCATTATCTTTCCTCAGAAAATTCTATCAGAGGCGTATCGATAAAAGTGCTGTTGTGCTCAAGAATGAGTAATGTTGTTTCCTCACAAAGCATAAATAGGGTATTGATTACCCATCTCCAGAGCTTTGGCTGTCATTTTTCTCTCCGGACAGAGTGGGACTACTGCTGGACAGTAATCACTTGGCATTCCGCTGGCACTAATGTCAGTCATTAAAGCGATACCGAAATAACGAACAAAACATGCTACTCCATAAATCACACGCAGTCACTTCCAGCAGATCCAGCCGTCTCGCCGAAAAGATTTACCAAGTAGTGCATGGAATGGTTGACTTCACTCTCATTTGCTGGCCTGAGGACGAGGTCAGAGGATAGTTTTCTGATGTATCAACTTTTGGGATGCTGCGTATCACATTTCTACTAAGTCTTGTCTGGTTTGGAGTGCTAATTCACTAATTTGCCACAAACCAAAAGTGACCTTGTCACGCAGACAACAGGATTATACAAATAAAGGCCCACGAGTTCGATCACTGTTAATAGGGTCTTGAGGCTCTCTTTGAGTGGGTGATTTAAAGGGGGCTTTGTCTTGTAATGACTCCTGCATTTCCCAAAAAGAAACAAATGTGTAAATAGAAAGTATAAATTGGGTCTGGCTGTGTCATTGTTGAAGCCAACTGGGAGCAGCCTCGCTCTGTCAGGGAACCTAGTCTGAGGAAGAATGAGATGCAAGCTTAACATGAATAACTAATGTAGCCTACATTGGGGCTGAGGAACTGCAGTTACGCAGACATTGAGGTTCCGATTATATAAATAGAACTACTGAATTCTGAGCTGCCTGCTTTTTCTTCCTGGTATGGGACATTCAATATGGTCGCTGGGCCACCCTTCATGGAACATGGACTTGAATGTCTATTCATTCTACCTCTATGGTTTTGATTAGTAACCAGACAGACCAGTAGAGAGAGGGAAGAGTAGAGAGAGGGGAAAACAATGGTTAGTCATCCTGTACCTATCCAGGGAGTTGTATCCAATACAGATCTGTGCTGCTCTGACTGACGCTGGCAGCCACCATGACAGAACGGCACAAACATCTCACATTTAATGATGTCATATATGCCATCTGGTGGCGCGTACGAAGTGTCATGGTCCCGCATACTGTAAACACTGATGTTGTTAAATCCATTATTACTGGAGGCCTACAGTACACGACACCATTTCACTTCTTCATGACTGTAAAAAACTGTTGTGACGGTGGCGGGGGTGGTGATGCAATGTGATGAAATCTCCTAAACTGTGTTTTCGATGTGGTATCAGCTAGCTGGACAGCTTGTGAGTCAAATGACTATGAACATCATTCCCCCTGGCCAAATGGGCATGTGGTCCATTTGTGCCCACTTAGCCTTTCTGCTAATCTTTTTGTTACTTTACTCACTGATGCAATTTTCAGTTGTATGTTTCCAAACTGAGATAGATTACAGAAGATTAAAGAATCAAGCCCAAATTATACTGGGGGTAATCACAAGGATTTTGTCCCTGGAAGACTAGAGTAGACTTGGATGAATATGACACTTGGAGGACAAGCTCTTCTGTGGGTTAAAAGAGAACTTAATAACCATTACATTACAATGTTAATTGAAAATCCAAATGACCAGCTATATATAGGACTTTGTCAAAGATATGCATCATTCAGTATCAATTACATGATTTTAGTTCTTACTAATTAATCTTAAATCAGAAGTATGACATTTGCATACATTTTTATTCATATTACTGCCATTCAGGCTTTCCTATTTTACAATACATAATTGATCTTATCATAGGGAATTTTTGCATTCCTTTGTTACAGCCTTCAGTATAGGTTTTGCTTTTAAAGGATATTGTTGGCCTCTTATGTGCATATCTGGAGTGAGGCACTCTTTGCTGCTCTATGTGAAAGCTATTTGAAACAGTAAAAAAGACATGTATCTGGCCAGGAAAGTGGGGATTACCATATATCTATTCAATTAATCATGCCCATGATACCGTATGTGTTATGATCTGATGTCATTATGACATGTTATTTTATTAAAACCCTTTGTATAGCTCTCTAAATACATTTTTGAGACGTGGGAATAAGAGCTGCGAGGGGAGAAGAAAAGAAGGAGAGAATGATGAGAATAATAGCCTTTATAGAGAAGAGTAAACCAGAAAGAACCTAATTACTCGTTGTTCTCTCTGCACCTGTATCCAATTCTCCCCGACAGTAGCGAATTCATCTCTCTTCTCTTTACCTACTTCAAAAGACTGTACACTTTATTCTAAGCAACTGAAATCACGTTGTTTGTGTGCTGCAGTTTTGAGTTGTAAGATAGTGTCTGCAGGGTTTTGTCATTCCCGACTGAGACAGAATTGCCTTCACAATAAACTAAATGGATGATTCAATGTATACAATACCCCAACTGAAGCATTCCCAGAGCCAGGCGCTCCATCTTCCATGGAGGGAGAATAACATGGCGTCCATAGTGAGTGAGTGGCGTGCAGACTTGACATCGTTTTTTGGTAAGTTGTAATTTCATTGCACTCATTAGATATACAGATACAGTAGCTCTATATTATGTGAGAGCTATCAACTGGTTTGTCATATCCAGTGGTGCATTTGAATTCCCTTATATTGGTTCTATTCCATGTGTGGTATCTACCGTGCCTTCAGAAAGTATTCACTCCCCTTGACTTTTTCCACATTTTGTTGTGTTACAGCTTGAATTTAAAATGGATTACATTTAGATATGTCACTGGCCTACACACAATACCCCATAATGTCAAAGTGGAATTATATTTCCAGATTTGTTTTTACAAATTAATAAATTGAAAAGCTGAAATGTCTTGAGTCAATAAGTATTCAAACCCTTTGTTATGGCAAACCTGAATAAGTTCAGGAGTAAAAATGTGCTTAACAAGTCACATAATAAGTTGCATGGACTCACTCTGTGTGCAATAATAGTGTTTAACATGATTTTTGAATGACTACCTCATCTCTGTACCCCACTCATACAATTATCTATCTCAGTCTGCTGTCCCTCCCCACTTGCTTCAAGATGGCCACCATTGTTCCTGTACCCAAGAAAGCAAAGGTAACTGAACTAAATGACTATTGCCCGTAGCACTCACTTCTGTCATCATGAAGTGCTTTGAGAGGCTAGTTAAGGATCATAATATCACCTCCACCTTACCTGACACCCTAGACCCACTTCAATTTGCATAACGCCCCAATAGATCCACAGACAATGCAATCGCCATTGCACTACACACTGCCCTATCCCATCTGGACAAGAGGAATACCTTTGTAAGAATGCTGTTTATTGACTACAGCTCAGCCTTCAACACCATAGTACCATCGAAGCTCATCAAGCTCGGGGCACTGGGTCTGAACCCCGCCCTCTGCAACTGGGTCCTGGACTTCCTGACGGACCGCCCCCAGGTGACCAAGGTAAGAAACAACACCTCCACTACACTTATCCTCAACACAGAGGCCCCACAAGGGTGCATGCTCAGCCCCCTTCCTGTACTCCCTGTTCACCCATGACTGCGTTGCCACGCACGCCACCAACTCAATCATCAAGTTTGCAGATGACACAACAGTAGCAGGCCTGATTACCAACAATGACGAGACAGCCTTCAGAGAAGAGGTGAGGGCTCTGGTGGAGTGGTGCCAGGAAAATAACATCTCCCTCAATGTCAACAAAATGAAGGAGCTGATTGTGGACTTCAGGAGACAGCAGAGGGAGCACGCCGCAATCCACATCGACGGGACCGCAGTGGAGAAGGTGGAAAGCTTCAAGTCCCTCGGCATACACATCACTGACAATCTGAAATGGTCCACCCGCACAGACAGCGTGGTGAAGAAAGAGCAACGGCGCCTCTTCAACGTCAGTAGGCTAAAGACATTTGGATCGGCCGCTAAGACCCTCACAAACTTTTACAGATGCACCATTGAGAGCATCCTGTCGGGCTGTGTCACCGCCTGGTAAAGCAACTGCACCACCCGCAACTACAGGGCTCTCCAGAGGGTGGTGCGGTCTGCCCATCGCATAAACGGGTGCACACTACCTGCCCTCCAGGACACCTACATCATCTGATGTCACAGGAAGAACAAAAAGATCATCAACCACCTGAGCCACGGCCTGTTCACCCCACTATCATCCAGAAGACGAGGTCAGTACAAGTGCATCAAAGCTGGGACCGAGAGACTGAAAAACTTCTTCTGTCTCAAGGCCATCAGACTGTTAGATAGCCGGCCTCCAGCCAGTATCCTCCCCTGAACTTAGTCACTGTCACTAGCCGGCTACCACCTGGTTACTCAACTCTTATAGGCTGCTGCCCTATGTACATAGACATGGAATACTGGTCACTTTAATACTGTTTACATACTGTTTAACTCATTTCATATGTATATACTGTATTCTTCTGTATTCTAGTCAATGCCACTCCGACATTGTTCATCCTAATATTGATCTATTTCTTAATTCCATTCTTTTACTTTAAGATTTGTATATATTGTTGTGAATTGTTAGATACTACTGCACTGATGGAGCTAAGAACACAAGCATTTTGCTACACCCACAATAACATCTGCTAACTATGTGTATGTGACCAATAAAACTTGATTTTATTTAGATTTTATTTATGTAAGGTTGAGCAGTGAATTTCAAACACAGATTAAACCACAAAGACCAGGGAGGTTTTCCAATGCCTTGCAAAGAAGTGCACCTACTGGTAAAAATTATACTTTGGATGGTGTACAAATACACCCAGTCACTGCAAAACTACAGGTGTCCTTCCTCACTCAGTGGCCAGAGAGGAAGGAAACCGATCAGGGATTTCACCACGAGGCCAATGGGAACTTTAAAACAGTTACAGAGTTTAATGGCTGTGATTGGAGTAAATTGAGGATGGATCAACAACATTGTAGTTATTCCACAATACTAACCTACATGACAGATTGAGAATAATACAGAATACAGAATACAAATATCCTAAAACATGCATCCGGTTTGCAATGAGGCACTAAAGTAAAACTGTCAAAAATGTGGCAAAAATGTACTTTTTGTCCTGAATGCAAAACATTATGTTTTGGGCAAATCCAACACAACACATCTCTGAGTACCATTCTTCATATTTTTAAGCAGGGTGGTGGCTGCATCATGTTATGTATATGCTTGTCATCGATAAGGACAAGGGAGTTTTTTGGGATAAAAATAAATGGAATTGAGGAAAACCTGGTTCAGTCTGCTTTCCAACAGACACTGGGAGATAAATTCACCTTTCAGCAGGACAATAACCTAAAATTCATGGCCAAATATACACTGGAGTTGCTTATCAAGATGACATTGAATGTTCCTGAGTGGCTTAGTTACAGTTTTGACTTAAATCGGCTTGAAAATCTATGGCAAGACTTCAAAATCGCTGTCTAGCAATGATCAACAACCAACTTGACAGAGCTTGAATAATTTTTTTAATAATAATGTGCAAATATTGTACAATCCAGGTGTGCCAATGTAACAGTATAACTTTAGTACGTCCCCTCGCCCATACCCGGGACCCTCTGCACACATCAACAACAATCACCCACGAAGCGTCGTTACCCATCGCTCCACAAAGGCCGCGGCCCTTGCAGAGCAAGGTGCAACACTACTTCTAGGTTTCAGAGCAAGTGACGTAACTGATTGAAACGCTACTAGCGCGTACCCGCTAACTAGCTAGCCATTTCACATCCGTTACACTCACCCCCCTTTCAACCTCCTCCTTTTCCGCAGCAACCAGTGATCCGGGTCAACAGCATCAATGTAACAGTATAACTTTAAACCGTCCCCTCCCCGACACGGGCGCGAACCAGACCCTCTGCACAACAACAACGGTCGCCCACGAAGCATCGTTACCCATCGCTCCACAAAGGCCACGGCCCTTGCAGAGCAAGGTGCAACACTACTTCTAGGTTTCAGAGCAAGTGACGTAACTGATTGAAACGCTACTAGCGCGTACCCGCTAACTAGCTAGCCATTTCACATCCGTTACACCAAACTCTTCGAGACTTATTCAGAAAAACTCACACCTGTAATTTCTGCCAAAGGTGATTCTACAATGTATTGACTCAGGGGTGTGAATACTTATGTGAATATGATATTTATGTATTTCATTTTCTAAAAATCTGTTTTCACTTTGTCATTATGAAGGTGTATTGTGTCTAGATGTGCTGGGAAAAAATATTGAATCCATTTTGAATTGTGGAACAGGAGTATAAAGACTTTCTGAAGGCACATGCTGTTTATATTACTGTTTTGCTATACATAGAAATATGCGCTGCAATATGTTTTTTCTATCCTACACTGTTTTAGTGATCAACACACTATGTCTCTGTACTTTTGCTGTCAAAGTACAGCATACTCTGAGGATGGAGCTATGGGGGAAGAACAGCTGCAATGGGCTGCACTATAAGGGGTTTAGATGTTATTTGAGAAACCTAAAAAGTTATCCATCATTCCTACTGATCAAGCACCTTCATTAGGACACCCTGGCCCTGTGTGGCTTAGTTGTGATGATTGTGGATTGAATTCTTGAAGGGATCATATACACAAAAAAACATTTATGCTCTCACTGTACTGTAAGTCACTTTGGATAAAAGTGTTTGCTTTAGTAGTAGCCTCTATTACATTCTATTGAATGGGAGAAGTGGCCAAGGCGAAGACAGACCCATGATTTGCAACCAGGCAGACTGAGTGCTAGTGCTGCTGCCACAAATGCTTAATTAAACCCCTTTTACAGTGAAGGGAGAAAGGGATGGAAATTTGACTAAAAGCCACTTGTGATGTAGGACAAATCCAGAATAGATCAGCACAATTCAGGATGTCCTTGTGACATATTTCAAGGCCACTTGATTGTAGGGTTGCATCTCTCTTCAATGCACCAAAGCATATGAGCCAATTTGGGAAGTGCCATGCAGAGCGCAAGCCCTTCAAAATATAAACACCATGATATGATGTGTTTTCTATGGCATAACAGTTTGCTCCTGTCGTAAAATCCCCTGCTTTGCGTTAAGGCTGGTTAGTTTGAGTGGTGATTCAGCAAGCCTCTTGCCATTTTGGTGGTAGCCCCACACCACCCTTTCCCTAAACCCTGACAGTTTGTTCTCTAAGGAAAGAGGGATGGATAAAGGGAGAGAGGGGAGGGCAAACCTCTGTCTGCTGAAGTGACACATACCTAGCTCAGTGAGGGCTGTAAGCTTCTTTCAGGTTCTCTGGCATATCAAATCAAATTCCAATTTTATTTGTCACATGCTTCGTGAACAACAGGTGTAGACTAACAGTGAAATGCTTACTTACTTTCCAGCAATGCAGAGAGAAAGAAAATAGAGAAATAATAGAAAAGTAAAACACGTAATAATAAAAGTAATAATAAATACACAATGAGAACCGATAACTTGGCTGTATACACGGGGTACCAGTACAGAGTCAATGTGCATCCGTACGAGGTAATTGAGGTAAATATGTACATATAACGAAGAATAAGTGACTGAAAAAAACAGTAGCGGCAGTGTACGTGTCAAAAAAGTTAGTGCAAAAAGGGTCAATGCAAATAGTCCATGTAGTTATTTGGTTAACTATTTAACTAACTATTTAGCAGTCTTATGGCTTGGGGGTAAAAGCTGTTCAGGGTGCTGTTGGTTCCAGACTTGTTGCATTGGTAGCACTTGCCTTATGGTAGCAGAGAGAACAGTCTATGTTCTGGCTGGAGTGGCTGGAGTCTTTGACATTTTTAGGTTCTCCCTCTGACACCGCCTAGTATAGAGGTCATGAAAGCTCGGTCTCAGAGATGTACTGGGCCGTACGCACTACCCTCTGCAACGCTTTTCGGTTGGATGCAAAGCAGTTGCGATACCAAGCGGTGATGCAGCCAGTCAAGATGCTGTCAATAATGAAGTTGTAAAAAAATTTGAGGATCTGATGCCCATGCTAAATATTTTTTGCCTCCTGAGTGAGGAGAGGTATTGTTGTGCCCTCTTCACGATTGTGTATGTTGTGTGTGGACCATGTTAAGTCCTTAGTGATGTGGACACAGAGGAACTTGAAGCTCTCAACCCGCTCCACTACAGCCCATCCGTTTCCTGTAGTCCAAGATCAGCTTTTTTGTCTTGCTGACGTTGAGGGAGAGGTTGTTGTCCTGGCACCACACTGCCAGGTCTCTGACCTCCTCCCTATAGGCTGTCTCATCGGCTGCCCACTGGCTGCCTGATCGCAAACATGAACGTGTGTGTGAGATAAGTCATGCTCCTCAGTGATTATGTCACAACCATTGCCTCTTTACCTGCTGCTTTTGGATGCCGCTTTTCCTGCTGCTTTTGGATGCCTCTTTCCCTGCTGCTTTTGGATGCCTCTTTTCCTGCTGCTTTTGGATGCCTCTTTCCCTGCTGCTTTTGGATGCAGCTGCCTCTATTTTGTGCCAGCAACAGCTTTCGCCTCTTTTTTAGGAGAGTTAATTGCCAGACAATAAAAGAAGGGGCAAAGAGACGGTCACAACAGCTCCAATGCCAGTACAGCACATCTCACCATCACAATACGCCCACATTCAAATGAAATGTTGTGAGAAAGTCTCAGCACTAGGGCTCACGTTGTCAGGCCTCACAATGCTTTATCCACAGTCGACTTGGAATGCTTCTCCACCTGCCCGTGTTTAGAAAGCCCATCATTTAGCCAGATAGCTCATTTATGAGTCACTCAGAGGGCGTTAATAGTTTAAGTACATCCAACCCACACTCTTCTCTCTCTCCACTTCTCAGCCAGCCAGCCTGTTTCTCTGGCCAGTCAATTAACCCCATGCTACAAGTGGAAGTGGTTTCTATGCGTTCCTTTGTTTACGAGAAAACTCCGAGTGGCTCTCCATCTCCTACTGCAGTGGCTGGAAGGACACTGAGGTCAGTCACGCCCAACCGTGTGGCTTGCAGTGCTCCCCAGCGCCCCAATGTTTATTCACAGCTAAAGCTAAGCACATTACTCACCAAGATAACACTCCTGTACTCTATCAGTGGGGGGCACCGGAAGTGCTCGCTGGATAATCACCTTCATTTTAACACCATCCAAGTGAAAAACGTTTTTAAAAAAGCTTAAATTTCAAATCTCACTCAGTGGTGAAAGGACTGTATCTACATTTTTTTATAATGCCTGCAATATGCTTTTGGTATCTCTGAAGCTGGAGGTTTTAGTATTTGTTATGTTTGTTAAATGTTTGGACAAAACTGATTTAGACTGTACTGTTCAATGACAAATACAACGTATATTAATTCAAATTGTCACGCCCTGACCTTAGAGATCCTTTTATTTCTCTATTTGGTTAGGTCTAAGTTGGCCTGGTATGGTTCCCAATCAGAGGCAGCTGTCTATCGTTGTCTCTGATTGGGGATCATATTTAGGCAGCCTTTTCCCACCTGTTGTTTGTGGGATCTTGTTTTTGTGTAGTGCATGTGAGCACTCCATTACTTCACGTTTCGTTTGTTTCTGTATTTGTTTTGGTGAGTTTCATTTTATTAAAACATGTGGAACTCTACGCACGCTGCGCCTTGGTCCATTTATTCCAACGAGTGTGACACAAATAAATTAACAGGACATATTTAATATATAAATCATTAATAAGGCACAACAAATAGATCACAATTGGCAAATGCAGTTGCTTCAGAACTGGTTGGCAGCCTATTACAGATCCTTAGGATACATTTGGTTTGATATGTACTGTCTTACAGTAACATATGTGCTACACTGATGTCGTGGCGAAAGTAGAAGATTTGTGTGTTGTTACACTGGAAGCATAACTTTTTACGGGTGTGAGCAGAGCACCAGGCACTTCATCATGTGTTCTCAGACATGAGCCACAAGTTGAATTCTTGAAAATAGAACCAGAGCTACAATTTTAAACTTAGCTCCGTGACCCTCTTGCAGGGCTGCACTGCTTACGGACAGATTTGGGAGCATCTCATGCCCGGCAAAAGTTACATGTCCAGTGTAGCAGGCCTGTAAGCAATGACGCTAGTTGGAGGCCCTACATTGTCACTGGTGAGCTTGCAAAGACAGTTAAAGCTGCAACATGACTGCCTTTACTTATTTATCTAAGAGAATAAATACCAAGCTAGAGGAGAAGTTACCGAGAGATGAGATTATCATTGTTCATATATTGTCTAAGCCTCAAAATATCCGCCAGTACAGCCAACAGAACATCTCAGATCAAATGCTTATTTAAAATATTGCACCTACAGAAACCGAAAAAAATGTGCTCATTATAATCAAAGGGAACATTTTGCTGAGTGTGACATGTGCCATAGATATTGTAGCGACTGCCATGTTTAATCCTGTCTGGAGTCTGGGGCTATTACACAAAGAAAAACAACCAAAATATTGATTATCTCGACACAATTTCCTAGACAGAGAGCCAAAGAGTTAAGTGGAAGAGCATCCAGTGTGAAATACTTTGCTAATTAGCCCACTGCGGTGCTATTGGGCTCCCATTCTCTGTGGCACCAATCTGCCAGAACTGAGCTGATTCAATGCCCGCAGGACTGTAGATGAAGGGTGGGCATTGTCCCTGCACACTATACTGTAGCTAGCTACTTCTGTCTTTGACAATCACTCTCTCTCACACTCTCTCTCTCTCTTCTCGCTGTCTGTCTCAGTCTCTCTCTCCCTCCCCGCTTCCCTTTCTCTCCTTCTGTGTCTCTCCCTATCTCTCTCTTACCCTGCCTCCTCTCTCTCTCGCTCAGTCTCTCTCTCTCTCCAATGCAGACATCCTCTCCCATTAGATTAGCGGCAGCTGGATCTGCCTCTCTCGTCCTCTCCCACCTTATAATTGCCCAGCGGGAGGTGATTGACATCTGAATCGAGCGTGTCAGAGAACTCAGAATATTAATCTGGGGTGTAGGTGAGTGCTTGTAGGTGTCTTCTCATGTCACCTGCTCACTTTCATTACGCAAAATCATTCCAGAAACCTACCCTTTTGATCCCTCCAGGAATTATAAACAGCCTGTCATGTTTCATGAGATATCTTGCGAATATTCCTATCTTGCTCCAGTCGTTTGAGGGATGTTTGAGAACCAAAGAAGCAATTTGGTGAGACTATAAACTACATTTTGCTCCTGTCTACTGGAGATGTCAGCTGCTCAAAAGGCCTGGTTTCAATATTAAAAATATTTAGTACTAATGCGATGTAAGCTGACCATTTTGGATAGACTTCACTTGTTTATGTCGAGACTATTACTTTGACATGACTCATTAAGACTCACTGAACATTTTCTAATCAATTAAATACCCATACTCAATAAATTATAACGGTCAAACTCTATACTGGAACTCTACTGGTCTAGCTGGTTGCCAGTTTGTTTTGGTTTCAGCCAACTCCTCACCATGTTGTTGTCTTGCAAAACAATCTGGCTACAGCAGAAACAACCAGGCTACTGCAGTAGCCATGTAAAGAAGTATGGAGGGACTGCTATATTAAGTCTATAAAGTAGCTTAGTATACATGCAATCATCCACTTCAGACAGGAAGACCTGAAAAGTGGAAGATATTACATGAGATGTGGGCAGCAGTTATGTTGATATGACGTGTGCATTAAGTATTGCACACATAACAACCATGGTGAATAGAAGTGCCACTATAGAGTAAGTTAATGAGGTCTGAGTCCTATGGATTGAACCTTAATGACACCAGCACACAGTACGAAATATGAGACATGTTCACACTATAATATGTGCCACAGCGCTCAGATAGAAACAAGGATGAAGTTAAAAGTGATTTTGTTTGTCTCTATTGTAAAAATATACCCAATGGGACTTTCCTATTATCTTGTCTGTTTGTGAGAAGGCTATTTCCCAAGCTGTGAGTAAGTGAACTAAGTGTTTTGTTTACAGCTCAAACCTATCTCAATGGGTTTAACAATATTGAATTGTCTAATTGTTCTCAGTGGCTGTAGAAAACACACAACGGAATGCTGTTGACTAGACGTCATAACAGCGTAGGCCTATAAACCGCAAATGCCCGTGTATTTTCTTTTGTAAATTAATCTCTGGAACTGCCAAATGAGTTTTGGGGGTAAACAGCCAACAGGCAGAGGCTATGATGATCTAATGCACCCTAAATCAGAGGTTGACATTTGTCCATGAAGTCGACAGGCTGCTGTCTGTGGGGCTGAGCGCCGCTGCAGCAAAGATGACAGTTGGCGAAGCTAATCCTCTGAAAAAATGTGGTTGATTGCTTTTTAAAAACTTTAGCATTATCTTCCTCCTCCTTCCGCGTGCCCCCAACAACTTAACCACCTAGGTCCGATTTAACAGGTACATCTCTAAGTCTAGAACATTCCTAATAAAAATGCTGTCGGACATTAAGGAATAGCCCTGTTTTTTGGCCCAGAGTTTAAATTTCTGTGATATGCCAGATGTGAGACGAGAATTATTCTTTGAGATCATGGAATTGTTTGGACAGGCTGAGGGAGCCAACGGGAGCTGAGCCACCGAGCCAGAATATGCTTGCAGAGCTACTTCTTTGGTTTCGAGGCATCAACTGGTGACGGCGGATGGCATTATTTACTGGTTACCCGTCAGTACACAAACATGACAACATCTTTATTTATTATGTTCCCTCAACACCTGCAAGGCTAGGGAGGGGAATTGTTGTTTGTCTAGTCAGGTGAGTAAATAAACACAGAATTTAAAGGAAAATAAGTGAGGATTTAATCTGGATTGTATATCTTTATTGCAATCCATTTCACATGGAAATAATACATGGATATAGTATTGTGTTGGAGAGGAGATGTGGCTGTGCTGCTATAGTAGGGAAGAGATATAAAATACAAAGACATTGCAGTTCTGTAATTTTGTTCATAATGTCTGTACATTATATTCTTCGGGAAGGGTAAGTATCACCTCTTTCCCCTTGTTGTGGGTCATCAGTATGTTTGCAGTATCAGTTAGAGCACAAGGACAAACCAAATAGATTTGTTTTTAAAAAAATCAAAAAATCAAGGAAATATACATTTATACAACATACAATATGTTTGGCGGGCAAATTCAAAGGATGAATTAGTGTACAACCTAGCTAATGAATAGATGGATTAGTCAGTGAACCCGATGTACAACCTTCTCATTATATTTGATAAAGCTAGGGAACTGTACACAACATCTGCAATCATATTCTATTATAGCACTTTTCCAAGTAGTTGGTTTGATCTCCTGCTCTATGGTATCCAGCTAGTATTTCCTGCACTATGAATGCTGTCTTCTGCCAATGCCATTTATCTGTTTAGCTGAATTGCACTCCTATATACGGATGTGAATTCTCTTCTGTATCCACAAAAGCAGAAGTGGATTTCTTTTGACGTCTAGCTTTCCTGCTGGAGAGCATAATTTCCCTACACCAGACAACTGACTGTAAACAAGAGAGCTCAACTGCCAAGCTCGTCTTTAAAGTGAAGTAGTAAAGATATAGCCTGTTTTATTTTATTTAACTAGGCAAGTCAGTTAAGAACAAATTCTTATTTACAATGACGGCCTACCCCTGGCAAATGCTGGGCCAATTGTGCACCGCCCTATGGGACTCCCAATCACAGCCGGATGTGATAGAGCCTTGATTTTTTAAAGTGAAGTAGCCTGTCTTTTTTTACCTAGGCAGATCAGTTAAGAACAAATTATTATTTACAATGACAGCCTAGGAACAGTGGGTTAACTGCCTTGTTCAGAACGACAGCATTTTTTTACCTTGTCAGCTCAGGGATTTGATCTAGCAACCTTGCAGTTACTGGCCCAATGCTCTAACCACTAGGCTACCTGCCAGCCCACTTCTTTAAAAGGAAGTAGTACAGATCTAGCCCGTCTTTAAAGCAAAGCAGAAAAGATCTGGCCTGTCTTTAAAGCGAAGCCGCAAGATCTAGCCTGTCTTTAAAGCGAAGCAGAAAAGATCTAGCCTGTCTTTAAAGCAAAGCAGAAAAGATCTAGCCTTTCTTTAAAGCGAAGCCGCAAGATCTAGCCTGTCTTTAAAGCGAAGCCGCAAGATCTAGCCTGTCTTTAAAGCGAAGCAGAAAAGATCTAGCCTTTCTTTAAAGTGAAGCCGCAAGATCTAGCCTGTCTTTAAAGCAAAGCCGCAAGATCTAGCCTGTCTTTAAAGCGAAGCAGAAAATATCTAGCCTGTCTTTAAAGCGAAGCAGAAAAGATCTAGCCTGTCTTTAAAGCGAAGCCGCAAGATCTAGCCTGTCTTTAAAGCGAAGCCGCAAGATCTAGCCTGTCTTTAAAGCGAAGCAGAAAAGATCTAGCCTGTCTTTAAAGCGAAGCAGAAAAGATCTAGCCTTTCTTTAAAGCGAAGCAGAAAAGATCTAGCCTGTCTTTAAAGCGAAGCAGAAAAGATCTAGCCTGTCTTTAAAGCGAAGCAGAAAAGATCTAGCCTGTCTTTAAAGCAAAGCAGCAAAGCACCAGTGCTTTGAGTCTTGAGGCAAGACTTTCTTAGGCTGTCTCGCAATGTAGCACTGCATCACACTGCATCACACGTCACATGCAGTCTGCTGCACTGTGTGTTCCCTTCACAAACACCAAGAAGTAGGCTAAGGCCTTGAGAACTCCCCCAAGTTACTTATCTTAGCAGTATAGCTGAGGATGAGCCTCCCCCTTCCTGGGATGACTAAAGTTTTAATGTCACACTGCTGTCTTGCAACCTGCAGTGTGTTTGAGAATAGTTGCACAGCTATCGTTTTTCTACAAGCAGCAGCACATCCTACAGAGTACATGTAGCAAAGAAACTAGATTATAAATCACTTGAGTCTTGGGAATGCATTATTTAAAAGCACATTTCTCTCACGGGCTTGCTCATTAACAAGGGTTCTAGTTCTTAAAAAAAAAAAAGATTGAATACTCATGTTCATTTGTAATATATTCAGTGTGTATTATTAATAAACTAACCAGTCTCTTTTTATTTGCATAGAAGAGACTATTATCTGCATAAAAAAAGAGTTGGCGAATCAGCTCCATTGGAACCCTATGTTCTTTCAATAGACTGAACAGACCCCTCATGTCCTAGAGTGACCCCCAGCGCCACCCCGACTTCCATCCAACAACCAGCTAATTTTCCACACGCCCCAGGCGCCTTCCGTCTCCTCTGTCTAATCTGGACCGCCCCTGGGTGGTCTTTTCCTGCCCCAGTTAATGCTCACACGTCCTCCTCTCCCCTCCGTCTGGGCGGCAGTAGAGCACAGCAGAGCAGGCTGCCTCTGAAGATTTCAGACACAGTCAGTAGCCCCATTTAGGTGCTCGCTAGCTGGAACACATTTCAATTTGCCTGCTTCCGGGTGCTCATGTTCATCAAGATTTCATGGAGGACGCAAACAATTAGCCGCAAACAACCCTAGGGGACAACGTAGCACCCCACTGATAGTAAGCAAACATTAAGAGTGGAATAAACTTAGTCATATTAATAACCAAAGGATGCCTCTCTCTACCAAACTATTTATAGTCCTTTCCCCCCTCATTGAAAGCAAAAATGCTCATCTTGAGCCTGCATCTCTTTGAAGTGTAAGAGGTGGATCCACTTGAGGTGGATTATTTACATATCCATAAATGATCTCCCAAGTACCCAACCAACTGGACATTAGAAGAAAAAAAAGAAACCATCGGCATCCATTTTGATGTTATGGCATATATGCGTGTTAGTTACTGCAAATTCAGTAGACTTCTGCATAGACTTCTGAAAGCCTCTGCCCTCTCCTTCCCCCTGATGTTGGCTCTGTCTGTCCCCTCTATTGACGGCTCATCATGGAGTCTGTTTGTTCCTCAGCAGTGTTTGATGCAGGGGCATTGTTAATGACATGCTTGGCCTTTCTGCTATGACACAGCAGCATTCGTGCTTGCACAGAGGATATGGTAATGAAATTGTATGTTTATGTGCACATACATATTTTTGTTCAAAGAAAGACAAATGCCTGAGCTCTGAGCACAAAAGCGTATGAAAAATAGGTCATTTCCACAACTTCTCAAAGTGTCCGTGGCGCTACTTTGCCCTCCAGTGGCGCAAAAGCAAGCTGCAAGTACAGATTTAATTTTAATATCCTGCAGGCTGTTGACATTTTCTGTCTAAGACCCTATGTAGTGAAATAATACATTGTCTTGATTTCAGTGGTCAAATAGGATGTGTCGGCACTCATATTGAAATAGAACTGGTGTGTGTATTAATGTATGGTGGGCCTGATTGGCAAAGCATTCGTAGTAATGAAATTCTGAAAACCATAATGTATAGGTTCCCCAAGATAAAAGTTACTGTTGTTGCAACTATTTTGACCCCTATCTAGCTCACATTCTATGCAGGAGGTGGTAAACAACTGGTCCCTTTAGGATCACCACAGAATATGTAGATAAGCAAATGCCAAGGAATTGGGAGAATTGATATTTACCTTATTTTCTGTTTCACAATTCAAATAGTCAAGAGCAGATTATTTTATGGAATACCTTCCACTTCACAAAAGAACACCCTATGATAGCACAAACACATGCAAAGCTAAAGATAAATGATAACAATAAAAAATTGGGTTTTAATGATGGATGCTGTCTACTCCATTATGACAAAATGTATTGCTTATTGTCCATCTAACTGAGATTAGTTTATTTTCGTCTGAATTGAAATTATGCCCGAAGCTTGAGGTCCCGACCAGTGGCAATATTAGCATGTAAATCTTGATAGGGCCCAAAAATACAAATAAATTATAAGCATGCCAGCAAAGCCACTACACAACACTAATTAATACATGAATTGGACTGTAACCCTGACAAACGGTGCCCACAAACTGTTAGGGCCTACATAAAGCTGTCCCAACAGCAGAGTCCCAACAGCAGTCCCAACACCTTACCACTGCTACACCTGGCTATCAACAGAGTTTTGTCTGGCAGCGAAACAGTTCATTCAGCCTCATTTACTGCCTTGGAAAAAAACATAGCTGATATGGCTGACTTGCTTAAACAAATGTGGTTTCTACTGACCATTGAGATATACAAACTATGGCATAAGGGGACGACGAGCGGATAAGAGGCCATCCATAATTTCGATTAAGACATTCATGAGTTAGCTAGCACGGACGTAGTCAGTATAACTATTTGTTCAGCACTTTTGAAATGTACTGCGACAGAATTCTTACAGTATTCTCCCTGTACACAAAGTCAGAACCGTAGGATAAATAAAGGGGGCATATAAGCAGACAATGTAAGCTTTTCCAATATTCAATGATTACATTTCTCTAAAACAGGCTATAGGCTACTTGTACACCACCAAGTCAGAACAGTAGGCTAAGTTATAAGGGGGAAACTGCTCGGCATCTGACCGTAAGGCTCTACAGAGGGTAGTGCGTACGACCTAGTACATCACTGGATTCAAGCTTCCTGACATCCAGGACCTATATACTAGGGGGTGTCAGAGGAAGGCCCAAAAAATTGTCAAAGACTCCAGTCACCCAAGTCATAGACTGTTCTTTCTGCTACGGTACTGCAAGCGGTACTGGAGCGCCAAGTCTAGGACCAAAAGGCTCCTTAACAAAAGGCTCCTTCTACCCCCAAGCCATAAGACTGCTAAACAATAATCAAATGGCCACCGGAACTATTTACATTGACCCCCCCCCCCCCCCCCCCCCCCCCCCCCCCCCCCCCCCCCCCCCATCTTTACACTCTGCTACTCGCTGTTTACGTCACTTTACAAATTACCTCGACTACCCCCGCACATTAACTCTGTATATAGCCTCGTTATATAGCCTTGTTATTGTTATGTACTTTTCTTTTGTTACTTTTTGATTTGTTTAGATTTTTTTACTTTAGTTTATTTAGGAAATATTTTGAACTGCATTGTTGGTTAAGGGCTTGTAAGTAAGCATTTTGTGACAAATACAATTTTATTTTATTTGAAAGGGAACAAATTATTAGAGTGAGGCACATGGGCTACTAACAGCTTACTACACAACATACACTTAGTATTATTTTCTTAGCTACAGTATACATATTTCCCTGGCATATTACATAATTTATGCAGCAGCATATAAGATATATTTGGACTCACCTTGTTGTGCTGTGCTCACTTGAACAGGAAGGTGGTGCAGTGGTACTTGTGGGCAAATTTTGTCATCAAAGTCTGGCATTCTCTGGATTTATGGTGCTTTCGAGGAACTCTGGAACTCTGGGAACTCTGAAAACTGGGAACTCTGAAAACAAGGTTGAATCATGATGTCAGTGATCTTCTGGTCGGAGCTATAGAAAGAGGCCGAGTTCCCGACTTGGAATTCCGAGTTGGATGACCGTTTGAACGTATTTTCCCAGTCGGCGCTCATTTTTTCCCGAGTTCCCAGTTGTCTTGAAAGCAGCAGAAGTCATGCTGGATTGAAATCATGGCCAATGTTGAATGTTTATCCTTTTAAGCTTGGAAAAGAGACGCTTAAGCCCAGACTTGGACCACACATCCACTCCACTGAATAGCAGACTAGTGATTGCTTTGCAATGCTTGCAGTTAGCCACTGCTTCCTCCAAACCACTCATTGTTGAATTTGCAATTTGCAACTTGTTGTGTAATGTTTATGTCCATTGGCCGATGAGCAGTGGCGTGCCGTGGGCCTGGGGCCTGGGCCTTCAGTGAGGTACTACACAGTCCCACCCGAATTAATCCACCTCTTATTGATGCATGGCTTAGACCAGCTATACATTAGACAGAAACGCAGTATAACCAGCGTGCGTCACCTTGAAATTGACAAATTGACATTTTTGGGTAAACAGTGTTTACCCAAAACATGACACAATCAATGAGTCTTTTCAATATTTCCCTTCACCTTTTCATTGTGCAGCTCCGTTGCCTGCGCGCTTGTTCTTTGAGCTGTAGATCCACTCCGGTGTCCCCAAAAGTTTTCAAAAGCACCATTGCTTGTAAGTGCCCAGCCGTACTTTGGTGTCTCGTTGCTGCCTTGGTTAGACAACTCAAGTTTGCAAAGCCAGTGTGGCTCCAAACACAAATCGATCACTTGCAAATAATAGGCATTCCAGCAGTACAGTTTGCAGTGCTTCTCGGAGCCTGTGAGCCATTGACAGCGTCGTAGTTGAAACTTTGAAAGTGGCGAGCGACGAACCCCTTTCCGCCTGTGACAGGCTTTGTGGCGTCGGGCGACCTCTCCTTACAATGTCTAACTTTTCTTGAAAAGTTCGTCTTGAGAATGGCGTTATAATATATCCTCGACCAAATCGATATCTTCTCCTCCTTCCGCCATTGTGGGTTGAAAAAACAGCTTAGTAGTCCGCAAATTAATTTGTTTTCAAATTCAGTTTCCTAGATCTGCATAGACCTGCCAAAAGACGTGCACGCACTACGCCTGCTAGCTGGAGCCAGCCAGCAAGCGTACATAGCCAACTCTAAAGCTGATTGGTTGACACTACATTTTCATTTCCATTCACTATAAGCTACAAGCGCCCGCACTGTTGATTCTGAAGGCCTGAGGCAGATTTTAGACCCCTGGCAACACACGATGGTGAATATGATTGGATAAAAGATCTACATAAAGACCAGCCCTCCAAATCTCAACCTGGGCTGGAAGCAGTGCAACCAAGAGGAAAGCTATGAAATGAAGAGTATAACTCTTACTCTGGGGAATAATTTAATACATATTTGTGGAAAATATATTTAAACTTTTTTATTTTATTCTGATGATGTTTAGGCCAGCAGAGAAGGCCTTGCAGGCCTGACGCCCACCACTGCCGATGAGCATCGATACGTTTTATCTTATATTTCTCTTCATATGACAAGATTGAAAAGGATTTGCCAGTAGATTGCCAACTTGATTCATGATGATGACTGCTAGCTTGCTAGCTAAGATTTTGAAAGTACGACATTGACATGATTACTCAATCAAGCTACTGTAGATATAACGTAATTTATCTGTGGCCAATGACCTTGAGCCTTCTTGATGGCCACTTCTAATAATTCTATGGCAGCACCCAAGGTGCTTGAACTTTCAAGCTCTCCCGTAGATTTTGTGGTGACGTGGTGTCCCCATTCGTGACAAAACACTGAGCCAATCCCGGCGCAACTAGAGAACATTACCAACTCCTACGCTCCATATTTTCCGCTGGCTGTCCCACCACCAACAGAAAGACTAGGCTGAAACACCTGCATTTTGGAGCTGCCTTACTCAAGAAAGCAAAAAAGAGACCATATTTGTATGCGGCTTTATTAACTCAATTATTTACTATGTACAATTACAATTATTTACTATTTACTATACATATTATATCTATGGGGTACCACAGGGTTCAATTCTCGGCCGACTCTTTTTCTGTATACATCAATGATGTTGCTCTTGCTGCGGGACTTCCCTGATCCACCTCTACGCAGACGACACATTCTATATACTTCGCCCTTCCTTGGACCTGTGCTATCTAACCTCAAACGAGCTTCAATGCCACCACACACACCTTCCGTGCATCCAAACCCCTTACCGCTGTAAAACCAACTGCCATGCTTTTCAACCGTTCGCTGCTGCAACCCGCACGCACCGACTAGCATCACACCAGACGGTTCCGACCTAAATATGTGGACATCTATAAGTACCTAGGTGTCTGGCTAGACTGCAAACTTCCTTCCAGACTCATATCAAACATCTCCAATCCAAAATCAAATCAAGAATCGGCTTTCTATTCCGCAACAAAGCCTCCTTCACACGCCGCCAAACTTACCCTTAACTGACTATCCTACGATCCTCGACTTCGCGATGTCCATCACAAATAGCTTCCAATACTCTACTCAGCAAACTGGATGCAGTTTATCACAGTGCATTCGTTTTGTTACTAAAACCTTATACGACCACACGGCGACCTGTATGCCCTAGTCGGCTGGCCCTCGCTACATGTTCGTCGTCAGACCCACTGGCTCCAGGTCATCTACAAGGCTATGCTAGGTAAAGTGCCGCTTATATCAGTTACTCACGATGGCTACCCACCCGCAGCACGCGCTCCAGCAGGTGTATCTCACTGATCATCCCTAAAGCCAAACCTCATTTGGACGCCTTTCTTCCAGTTCTCTGCTGCTGCGACTGGAACGAATTGCAAAATCTCTGAAGTTGGAGACTTTTATCTCCCAACAACTTTAAAAATCTGCTATCCGAGCAGCTAACCGATCGCTGCAGCTTTACATAGTCATATAACTACCACCCATTACTACCTCACCCCCCATACTGCTTTTATTTATTTACTTTTCTGCTCTTTTGCACACCAGTATCTCTTCTTGCACATGATCATCTGATGATTTATACTCCAGTGTTAATCTGCTAAAATATTATTCGATTTATACTATTATACTACATTGTATATAGATTCTCTTCTCTTTTTTTCTTTTCTACCATGTATTGACTGTGTTTATTGTGTTATTGATTGTTTATTGTTTACTCCATGTGTAACTCGTGTTGTCTGTCACACTGCTATGCTTTATCTGGCCAGGTCGCAGTTGCAAAATGAAATAATTGTTCTCAACTAGCCTACCTGGTTAAATAAAGGTGAAAAAAAAAAAGAAAAAAAAAAAAAATTATGTATATATTTGTTTTACATTGTTTGCAAACTGATATGTTACACGTATTAATGCCAAAATAACATGTAGAACAGGCACACACATATATATATATATATATATACTGTATATATAAAACCCAGAATTCCATTCATAGCTATTTGAATGCCGTGCTCCCTTTAGGGGCGATGCCAGCCTTCAAGAAGCATGCCATTGCCATCCCTTATCTTTCCAATCCCTTTAAAAACAAAGGATTCCCTCATATTCCAGCAACAAGTGAGAAATACACATATTCATTCCAAATCACATCATCTTCATTTCCATTCTACTCTCCTACAACCATTTGAGATTCACAATATGATTGTGTTGTCTAGTTTTAGTAACTCGATGAGGATGGCTATGGTGTTGGGTCTTGAGTACTGAATCTAATCCGTGCTCAGTTTGAGACAATTAGGCTGTTCCAGACTGCCGTTACCCACTGATGAAAGAGAGGGTGGAAATGATAGGTATGAAATTCAAATAAAATGGGGTCCTCGTTAGAGGGGGAAGAAGGCAATCTTGTGCTCTGTGATTTACATAACATTACTCCACAGCTGCTTGGTCAGACATGGAGACAGACCAGGGTGGGATGTAAGATCTTCATGTGAAACACAGTAATAACATTCACAAGATTGCTTAAAATGTAAGCAATGCAGGATGGTGTTTGTAAAGCATAGGCATGTCATAAAAATGCAGACGTGATTGTATGTACCGGTTGTACTTTCTACTAACAAAAATATTAACTAAAAAACATGAACAAAATGACTGTTGTGTTTTTTTGCATTCTCATTTTTTCAATGCCATAAAGGTTAGCAGTTAGCATTGTGTGGGATTATCATGTTCAAATACTAGCAACAGCACAACAACCGAACGGAGATTACCAAACCGGAAGCTCAGAGTGGAGACTTTCTGAAAGGACAGATAGATAGTGACTGCTGCACCTGGAGAATGCTTAGATTCCTAAACAGTAAACACTGTGTGTTTCACTGTGTGTATCCATCTGTAAGTACTGTGTCTGTTGGACAACATTTCATACTGATAATAGCATGGCAGCTAGCAGCAAAGCAAATGGAGTTGGTTACCGTGGGTGACGACATGAGGTGACCTTATCAGACAGTGATAAACTGGAAATGGGAAACAGAAATCAAAATACCATCATATACAGACAGGCTACCTCAGTTGCTGGATGGGCTTTTTGCAGGGGAAAAATGAATTGCCTTGTTGAAAAATAGACTATAGGACTATAGGACAGACTACACCCCCCACCCCCCCCACACCTTTTACACCACTGATACTCTCTGTTGTTATCATCTATGTATAGGCACTTTAATAACTCTACCTACAGTACATAATCTGTCTCTTATACACATCTAGATGTGTATAAGAGACAGCTTTTACACCGCTGATACTCTCTGTTGTTATCATCTATGTATAGGCACTTTAATAACTCTACCTACAGTACATATACCTATTACCTCAATTACCTCGACTAACCGGTGCTCCCGCACATTGACTCTGTACCGGTACCCCCTGTATATAGTCTGGCTATTGTTATTTTACTGCTGCTCTTTAATTACTTGTTACTTTTATTTCTTATTCTTATTCATATTTTTTTTTAAACTGCATTGTTGGTTAAGGGCTTGTAAGTAAGCATTTCACTGTAAGTTCTACACCTGTTGTATTCGGGCGCATGTGACTAATACAATTTAATTTAATTTTTATTTTATTTATTCCATTGCCTACACCAACACTCTATAGACAACTTGATTAAATATGTATTTTGCTGTAGTATGTAACAGGCTGCCAGCATATAACATTCAGATACCGTCAACTTATTCAAAATCAGAAAATAACACATGTAGTAACATTTTAAAGCTTAACGGGACATTACACTCCAAAACCAAAGTTTGTTATATGTTGTTGCAATGCTAGGGTGACTAATAAGCACCCTAGCATTAAAGACACTGCTGAGACTGAGGCTGTCCTAATAAGGACACCATATATTTGACTGGTAATAATCCATCTCAGGAGTTCTATACATTTTTAATAATGACACCCCTCAAGACTGCAGAAGTTAAAGTCACTTGATTGATGTGCTTGTTTTGCCTTGTTGGATTGATGTCCTTGTTGACAGCCAATATGTCATATCTCAAATTCTTTTCTCCAGTCTAGCTGACAGATTTCAACAATCTGAGATATTATTGATTTATTTGTTGTCCTCCTTGAGACTGAATGACTGATCCAAACAGCAGATATCAGCTCTGACACTTTGATATAAAAATCTCAGCTCAAACACTTTACTATAAGTTATTAATTGGGTCGTTCTTGAATTGCGGTGGTATTTCCTTTGCCTTTGCAACCATGAAAAACATGTAAAAATTACAAATAGTTACACATCAATCAGGGCTGGGTAGGTTACTTTCTAAATGTAATCCGTTACAGTTACTAGTTACCTGTCCGAAATTGTAATCACTAAAGTAACTTTTGGATTGCCCAAACTCAGTAACATAATCTGATTACATTCAGTTACTTTTAGATTATTTTCCCCTTAAGAAGCATTGGAAGAAGACACAAATGTATGTTACCAAATGAACCACGTCTATTGCACGATAAATCAATGTTAAAGTTTACATAGCTAGCCATATACGGATGTTACATTTTACTTTATGGGTTGGTTAGGTAGGCTTCTTCTAACCCATCGCTTTCTACTACATATTATTATATGTAGTAGAAAGCGATGGGAAATGCCACCGCAATTCAAGAACGACCAAATTAATAACTAATGCATGCTCTTTAACCGATCGCTGCCCACACCTGCCCGCCCACCCAGCATCACTACTCCGGACGGTTCTGACTTAGAATATGTGGACAACTACAAATACCTAGGTGTCTGGTTAGACTGTAAACTCTCCTTCCAGACTCACATCTCCAATCGAAAATTAAATCTAGAATCAGCTTCCTATTTCGCAACAAAGCATCCTTCACTCATGCTGCCAAACATACCCTCGTAAAACTGACTATCCTACTGATCCTCGACTTCGGCGATGTTATTTACAAAATAGCCTCCAACACTCTACTCAGCAAATTGGATGCAGTCTATCACAGTGCCATCCGTTTTGTCACCAAAGCCCCATATGCTACCAACCATTGCGACCTGTATGCTCTCGTTGGCTGGCTCTCGCTTCATACTCGTCGCCAAACCCACTGGCTCCAGGTCATCTATAAGAGTTTGATAGGTAAAGCCCCGCCTTATCTCAGCTCACTGGTCACCATAGCAGCACCCACCCGTAGCACGCGCTCCATCAGGTATATTTCACTGGTCACCCCCAAAGCCAATTCCTCCTTCGGCCGCCTTTCCTTCCAGTTCTCTGCTGCCAATGACTGGAACAAACTGCAAAAATCACTGAAGCTGGAGACTCATATCTCCCTCACTAGCTTTAAGCACCAGCTGTCAGAGCAGCTGATAGATCACTGCACCTGTACATAGCCCATCTGTAATTAGCCCATCCATCTACCTCATCCCCATACTGTTATCTATTTGATTTATTTTGCTCCTTTGCACACCAGTATCTCTACTTGTACACTCATCTTCTGCACATCTATCGCTCCAGTGTTTAATTTGCTATATTCTAATTATTTCGCCACTATGGCCTATTTATTGCCTTACCTCCCTTATCCTACCTCATTTGCACACACTGTATATATACTTTTTCTATTGTATTATTGACTGTATGTTTGTTTATTCCATGTGTAACTCTGTGTTGTTGTTTGTGTTGCACTGCTTTGCTTTATCTTGGCCAGGTCACAGTTGTAAATGAGAACTTCTTCTCAACTAGCCTACCTGTTTAAATAAAGGTGAAATAAATTGATAATTTGTGGAACATTGATAATTTGTGGAATTTCATCCCTTCTTATTGCGTTTCAGCCAATCAGTTGTGTTGTGACAAGGTAGCGGTGGTATACAGAAGATAGCCATATTTGGTAAAATACCAAATCCATAATATGGCAAGAACAGCTCACATAAAAGATAAACTGCAGTCCATCATTACTTTAACAGTCTGTCAAGACCAGAAAATGTAAAATGTATGTAGCAACGACAGATCGCCCCTTTAAGTGTATCAAAAGTGTGTGAGTTTGAACATGTGTCCATTAGGTCTATGGATTACATTTTTATATCAGCATGAATTAGAGTGAGCAATAAAAGCCCCACTTTGGGATCCACACTATGCAGCTGTTGCATGAGCACATTTTTCACTGGCTGTCCACTGGTTTCAAAAACAATGATTGATAGGCAGCTTAAACTTTTTGAAATCAACCATTTTTGGTTTGAAATACACATTTAGATTTGTGAACAGCCATCCACAACAACCACAATCCGTAAAGTGCAAATAGCTAAATGAGAGAGCAGCAGTGTGATTCACATCAATGTGCTATGTAGATGACAATAATAAGTGATATCCGTATCACCGTAGACTACACCACTGCTGTCATCCTTACCTCCAGGCGTTTATTCAAGTTGGATAATATTTGGATGCCGACATTAGTCGTACCATTGCAAGACATAGCTTGGACTGTAGCCTATAAAAGCCTATTCCTGCTCTTTTCCCACGATCCATCAAACCCATTTGGTGTGTCATCATAGTGGTCTCTGACTTGTCGTCAGACTCGCTCTGCTGGAACATACTTAAACTTGTGCCAAAGATTTTTTTTTCTCGCAAACCTCCTTTTTGAATTTAAAAGTCATCCTCGAAGTAATCATCTAGTTTTTCAAAAGTATCTGTAATCTGATTACAATATTTTTGCTGGTAATGTAACGGATTACAGTTAATGTTTTTTGGTAATCCCTTAYTTATAATCCGTTACATGTAATCTGTTACTCCCCAACCCTTGCACATCATACATGTTTTTGTTTATAGTGAACTGTTGATGAATGATAAAACACAATGCAAGTCCTTTATATTGTACAACTTTAAGCATTGTATTCAAGTACTTAGGATAAGCAAATTGGCTTGTCCCAGTAATGATGTGTAGCATTGTAGTGACATGTTTTGGGGATTTAGAGATATCTATCTATTATTTTGAATGCTAGAAAGTGAACAACAGTATTAAATATATTGCATAGATCAATAAAAACAAAGAAGGCGATTAAATACCTATTTTACTAGAATAATGTGTGTACCTCAGTTTTATGTCATTGGTGTTACCTCCTTGAAAATAATTAATTACAAAGATATACAAGGATATTGAGCATTCCCTACAGTGGCAAACTGTTATCGTGGGAGGGGTCTATATTAAAGAAAAGCTTTAGTGTCACGGCCGTTGCAGGGAGGAGACCAAGGTGCAGCGTGGTAAGCGTATATTCTTATTTTTTAAAGAATGAACACTGAACAAAACGAACAAAATAACAAAACGAACTGTGAAGCTAATATGGATAGTGCAGACAGGCAACTTAACATAGATCAATAACCCACAAAACCAAAAGGGAAAATGGCAACCTAAATATGATCCCCAATCAGAGACAACGATAAACAGCTGCCTCTGATTTGGAACCAATTCAGGCCACCATAGACATACATATGCCTAGAGTTACTAACACCCCTAGACATACAAAAAACCCTAGACAATACAAAACAAGCATACCCACCCTCGTCACACCCTGACCTGACCAAAATAATAAAGAAAACATAGATAACTAAGGTCAGGGCGTGACAATTAGCTTCACACCCTTTTAGTATGTCATAAATTAGAGAATTCCATAGATAATTTGGTGTCTAAATTCAGTGTCATTTGGTGTTACTCAATTTAAATGAAGGGAAATAACATTGTGAGCAAAATAATTAATGATATCACTTCAGTAAATCATTTTTAATGGATTGATGACCTTGGATTTGAGCATTAGTGGCCTCCATTTCAGAAAATCCTCATTTACCAAAAATGTTTCAGTGGTTTTATCATCATTAGTGTTACTACTCCTACTGGTGGCACAATGTTACCATAATGGTAAAAGTTATTTAAAGTCATTAAGCTACCATATAAGTTGATTTAGAATGTGAAGATGTATATATTTAAATAAAAAACAAGAATGACGCTCTTACTGTGTTTTTCCACACTTCTCAAAGCTTTTGCAATGACGCATTGGTAGCATCCATTACAATGACATCACAATGAAGAAGGCCTTGAGTGTAACTGACACACGTTGGCATTTTATTTATTTCTCTAAATTAAGAAAAATGTAATGGAAAATTTCATTAAAACGTTTTATCAGATCTTTCAAAGGAAATACGAGCCTTGAACATCTCAGAGATGTTTTATACTTTATTAAATTGTTTCCAGCTTTTCTCCGTTGTACTTAAAACCTCTACAGGATCCCCCCCCCCCCAAACCCCCCCCCCCGCGGGACGGTTAAGCTAACGTAGGCTAATGTGATTAGCATGAGGTTGTAAGTAAGATGAACATTTCCCAGGACATAGACATATCTGATATGGGTAGAGAGCTTAAATTCTTGTTAATCTAACTGCATTGTCCAATTTACAGTAGCTATTACAGTGAAAGAATACCATCCCATTGTTTGAGGAGAGTGCACAATTATGAACTTGAAAATGTATTAATAAACCAATTAGGCACATTTGGGCAGTCTTGATACAACATATAGAACATATATGCACTGGTTCATTGGATCAGTCTAAAACTTTGCACATACAGTGCTGCCATCGATTAGCCAAAATCAAAATTGCGCCTGGGCTGGCATAATACATTATGGCCTTTCTCTTGCATTTCAAAGATGATGGTACAAAAAAAAAGGAACGCATGTTTTTTAAATTGTATTATCTTTTACCAGATCTAATGTGTTATATTCTCCTACGTTCATTTCACAATTCCACAAGCTTCAAAGTGTTTATTTTCAAATGGTATCAAAAATATGCATATCCTTGCTTCAGGTCCTGAGCTACAGGCTGTTAGATTTGGGTATGTCATTTTTTTTAGGGCTCTGGCTAAAAGTAGTGCACTGTATAGGGAATAGGGTACCAAGCAATGCCTACATTTCAAAGAGATTCATATGAAGCCATTGGGAGTGAGGAAGTGAGCTCCTGTTTTGTTGACCTGTGTAATGTGTAATGACACAGGCCAAGCAAATCAAGGACAAGGTCACACCGTATGAGCACCAGAGATATGTTTTAGCCCCAATACTTTGGCACCCACATTAGTATTCGGAATGGTAATGAACACCAGGAAAACAATTTAGATCTAATTGGGTCTTAATGGCACCTGATAAAACACACACACACACACACTCACACACTCTCAGGGAACCAAAGCAGTAATAAACTCATTCAATTTTCATCTTTCAGGCCAACAACTAAGGTCAGAGATGACAGTCTCTGTAGTTCAGAATGAATTCTAAATTGCAGCGATGCAAATCAACAGAGGTGCACAGACATGAAATAAGCTTTAGGGAGCAATCAAAGAGCTTTTTAACCTCTCCCACTCCACCAAGAGGGAGATGTGGAATAATTCACCTTAATAATGATTGCTATGTTTAAATATCAGCAGCTCCATCTTATTGTACAATACCGTTCTTGGTTGATAACAGTTCCACTGCTGATATGGAGAACGCTTTCTTACCTAAAAGCGCTAAAAATTGCAATCGGAGCTGGGAAATTTGAGCACATAAGTAGTGGAATATGAATTAATTGATTTGTTTTGTATGGAACATTTACTATCAATCCTCACAAACTAGTCATTGTAAACATGAAGATCATTACTATCTCAATTAAGTTGTTTTCCTTTTTTTGTTTCCATATTGTCCCAGCAGATGTCAGTATTACTCAAGGTAAGTACAACTTGAGTAGATTACACTACATCTGCATTCATCAGAAAACAATAATACCCCTCTGGTTCAATTTCCTATCCAATTTGTGCAACAAGAATGGCTCTAACATTCTAACCAATTTCACCAACA
The DNA here is from genome assembly GCF_002910315.2 of Salvelinus sp. IW2-2015. Lineage (NCBI taxonomy): Eukaryota > Metazoa > Chordata > Actinopteri > Salmoniformes > Salmonidae > Salvelinus > Salvelinus sp. IW2-2015. The sequence goes on from NC_036863.1 coordinate 14,255,165, forward strand.
TTAATATGGAAAGTAAGTAAGTCACTATAATCTTTAATTCATTAATGATAAGATACACCAGCAGATTTTTGCAGTTAGCTGTCAACATAAGGGGACATTATATTTCAGCCAACTACAGCTTGTACTGCCCTTTTAAAGGACTAAGTCGGAATGAAAAATGTGATTTAATGGGTCTCATCATTGAAATCCTTGTCAGATTTTAATGAATGAAGCTGTGATTAACTGGTCCTGGAACTTTTCAGTAGCCAAGAGGTCATCATTTGATTAAAGATAAAGGACACAAGACAGAGAAGGAAAATGGCTAGACTGTTACATTTCTATCATCGTAGTTATAGGTCTTCCTGTCTCCATCTCAACGTAAAGGGTAGTTACTGTGCCAGACAGCCACAACAACAAACCAGCAATATCCTCCACCCCTACTACAGTCTTTCATTGTTCGAGGGAAATGTTTTACTCCATTAAAGTCCAGGGGTCGTTTCAATTAATGACATAAAAACATAGATTTTTGAGGAATCCAAGTTATTAAAACCATAAAAGTTAAGCTTTGTACAAGTGTCTTATATTAAACAAAGTGGTAGGGCAAGGTAGTTAAAATGACAAATTGTGCCTTTAAATGCTTTTTATTTTTCACAAGTGAATGATTTTACAGCTATTATTTGGTGGGTAGAATAATGAAGTCCCCGTAGGAAGTTGTCTTGACCAAGGTCTATGACCGTCACATTAGTTATTGAATGTTTCCTCCACAACAACAGTGTATGAGAGTCTACTCTGCATTCTCTCTAAGGAAAGTATGGCTGTAAAGTCAAGAGAAAAATTATTTCACTCGTACAGTGTTCAAGCTTTTCTTTCTTTCATACCGTGTAATCACATGTCAGTCATAAGCACTTCAACAACAATACATCTCAAATGTGTGCTCCGTGGTCTGTGTATTTGGGCATTCTCTTCATACTGTTTAATTTATCTTTCGTCTCTCTGTGTTTCATAAATTTCCTTCAATTCACAAGAGGCTGAATGTATCTCACCGGAGAAAGCATCCGAGCGAGCGAAGGAGCGCCCCACTGTCTCTGTATGTGTAGCTTATCTATCGGATGCTGTCTGGTCAAAAATGACATTGTTGCCGCAAGTAGCATTGCATGCAAGGGAAGCCAGTGAGCATTTGGCCTCCCTTGACAAAAAAAATTAAGAAAATAATAGCCAATCAGCATTAAGCTAAACTGAGTGATCTCAGCTGTTAAAGGTCCTGGTGCACCCCAAAAAAGTGTCAAGGGAAGCCAGTTTGGATTTCACTTCAGACCAATCACATCAAATCAGAAGCCAAACGTCATTGACAGAAAAAAAACTTGAATTGTTGCATTTCGTTGTGTCGTTGTCCTCTGGTGGCTAGCTAGCTATTTAAAATAACCCCTTTCCTAAATTAGCCACGATGGAGATTTTTTTTTACTTTTACTTTTTTTTACTTTACTTTATTTAACTAGGTAAGTCAGGGATTTGATAGGGATTTGAACTTGTTGTTTTCTTCATTCTCTGTACTGGCCAATGATTCTAAAAGCGATTCTGAATCCAGCCATGCATTGTGCCCCTGGCCTGAGAGGACGGAAGTTCAACATGTAGCTAGATATAGTATGCTAATGTTAACTAGCTAGTTAAGTTGAAATGGTACTGGAATACTGGAGGCAGATCCTGTTTTCTTTGCGACTTGCAATAACTCTCAGTGGTTCTAAATCAATAGTTGTTTCGTAGTCCAAAAATTTCTGAAACATTACCTTGCTTGACCATGCTGTAGGTCATGTAACTGTTCGTTATATGCAATATGCTTTGTGGACTTCACCGGACAGAGGTTTCTCTCTGGTTTTGTGATGAAACAAAGGTGATGTTGAATGTATTCTTCCACTGTGTCTGCTTATTGTCTCGGCCTTAGGCCTATATATCAAGGTGGCAAGGCATATGAACTAACAGGTTATAGAGCAAACAACGCAATTATCACAACTCATAGGTTGTAATATGTTTTTTTTGGGGGGGGCCTTGATTCCCCAGTTATTTTACCCACGCACTGCTACTGCATGATACATAATTTAGGGATCACAGTCTTGTTGCTCACACCAAATAACTTCTCAGCTAGGTCCACTGTCAGTACTGAACCAAACATGCCACAGGTCTGCCGATTTCTACATCATATGTCACTCCCCTTCCTCAGGGACATGTGGTTGTGCAAATCAAACACACTTCTGGAAGTGCAGTGGAGAAAATCCACAATCTGCTAAGAGTGAGTTAAAGCCTTAGTCTCCGCACAGCAAAGTCAGTGTATGCCCAAGGTCCCATTAGGGTGGCACTCTCCACTGCTTTTGCCATTTCACCCCTCAATAAACAATTGATTTAGGCCAGGGGAAAACCAGGTGAGGAGATTCTTTAACAATCAATTATTTTAATTAAATCAAAGTGCTGAAACACAGAAAATCAACATCCACTAATGCCAGGACCAAGAAGGACATTTATTCACTTCAAGTCTCTTTGTGGTGAATCATCAAGTATCTAGGTACATATTTAAATGTACAAAATATTAGGAACTCTATCCATGACATAGACTGACCAGGTGAATCCAGGTAAAAGTATTGATCTCTTATTGATGTGACTTGTAAAATCCACTTCAATCAGTGTAGATGAAGGAGAGGAGACAGCCTCTTAAAGAAGGATTTTTAAGCCTTGAGACATGTATTGTATATGTGTGCCATTCAGAAGTTGAATGTACAAGACAAAATATTTACAGTGGGGCAAAAAAGTATTTAGTCAGCCACCAATTGTGCAAATTCTCCCACTTAAAAGGATGAGAGAGGCCTGTAATTTTCATCATTGGTACACTTCAACTATGACAGACAAAATGAGGAAACAAAATCCAGAAAATCACATTGTAGGATATTTTATGAATTTATTTGCAAATTATGGTGGAAATAAGTATTTGGTCAATAACAAAAGTTTATCTCAATACTTTGTTATTACCCTTTGTTGGCAATGACAGAGGTCAAACGTTTTCTGTAAGTCTTCACAAGGTTTTCACACACTGTTGCTGGTATTTTTGGCCCATTCCTCCATGCAGATCTCCTCTAGAGCAGTGATTGTTTTGGGGCTGTTGCTGGGCAACACGGACTTTCAACTCCCTCCAAAGATTTCTATGGGGTTGAGATCTGTAGACTGGCTAGGCCACTCCAGGACCTTGAAATGCTTCTTACGAAGCCACTCCTTCGTTGCCCGGGCGGTGTGTTTGGGATCATTGTCATGCTGAAAGACCCAGCCACGTTCATCTTCAATGCCCTTGCTGATGGAAGGAGGTTTTCACTCAAAATCTCACGATACATGGCCCCATTCATTCTTTCCTTTACACGCATCAGTCGTCCTGGTCCTTTGCAGAAAAAACAGCCCAAAGCATGATGTTTCCACCCCCATGCTTCACAGTAGGTATGGTGTTCTTTGGATGCAACTCAGCATTCTTTGTCCTCCAAACACGACGAGTTGAGTTTTTACCAAAAAGTTCTATTTTGGTTTCATCTGACCATATGACATTCTCCCAATCTTCTTCTGGATCATCCAAATTCTCTCTAGACGGGCCTGGAACATGTACTGGCTTAAGCAGGGGGACACGTCTGGCACTGCAGGATTTGAGTCCCTGGCGGCGTAGTGTGTTACTGATGGTAGGCTTTGTTACTTTGGTCCCAGCTCTCTGCAGGTCATTCACTAGGTCCCCCCGTGTGGTTCTGGGATTTTTGCTCACCGTTCTGTGATCATTTAACCCCACGGGTGAGATCTTGCGTGGAGCCCCAGATCGAGGGAGATTATCAGTGGTCTTGTATGTCTTCCATTTCCTAATAATTGCTCCCACAGTTGATTTCTTCAAACCAAGCTGCTTACCTATTGCACCTATTGCAGATTCAGTCTTCCCAGCCTGGTGCAGGTCTACAATTTTGTTTCTGGTGTCCTTTGACAGCTCTTTGGTCTTGGCCATAGTGGAGTTTGGAGTGTGACTGTTTGAGGTTGTGGACAGGTGTCTTTTATACTGATAACAAGTTCAAACAGGTGCCATTAATACAGGTAACGAGTGGAGGACAGAGGAGCCTCTTAAAGAAGAAGTTACAGGTCTGTGAGAGCCAGAAATCTTGCTTGTTTGTAGGTGACCAAATACTTATTTTCCACCATAATTTGCAAATTAATTAATTAAAAATCCTACAATGTGATTTTCTGGATTTTTCTTTCTCATTTTGTCTGTCATAGTTGAAGTGTACCTATGATGAAAATTACAGGCCTCCCTCATCTTTTTAAGTGGGAGAACTTGCACAATTGGTGGCTGACTAAATACTTTTTTGCCCCACTGTAAGTGGTATAGTAGTAGGTCTAGGGGTATAGTAGTAGGTGCCAAGCACACCGGTTTGAGTGTGTCAAGAACTGTAACGCTGTTGGGTCTTTCACAAATGGTCCATCATTCAACATGGGCCAGCATCTCTGTGTAGGAAGGTGTTCCTAATGTTTTGTACACTCAGTCTATACGGGACTGAATGGCAAATCCACCTAGACTACATCAATATGCATATATTTATAAAAGACACACACTGCAGCTTGTAGTCTCTCAAGTATATTCAATGGCCCTGACATTCTAGCAGTCCTTTACAAAGAAATAACCCCAAGGCTGTCATTTTTACAAACTAAGCACACCTTTACAAACTGACAGTATTTTTAAGTCTGGTACAGGCCAATTGTTGGCCACAGTAGTTAGAGCTCTAACAACACCACAATCTCCTGACCCAGCATCACTGTTTGCTCTCTGTCTGACCCAGTCACAGTATCTGTGACACTGGTACGAATGAGTACTGGTGGTCACTTCATGCTGCCAGGCTTTGGACCCCGGCCAGGTTGGGTTGCATGCCGCGGCATGAATCACTTGGCACTTGCATAACAAAAATAGCACCCATTGTCTATGACTAGTGGGAGACGTTGTGTCACGTTCCTGACCTGTTTTCTGTTAGTTTTGTATGTTTTGTTGGTCAGGACGTGAGTTTGGGTGGGCATTTCTATGTTTTGTGTTTCTATGTTTAGGTCTATTGTAATCAGCCTTATATGGTTCTCAATCAGAGACAGGTGTTTGACGTTGTCTTCTGATTGAGAACCATATATAGGTTAGCTGTTCACACTGTTTGTTTGTGGGTGGTTGTCTCCTGTGTCTGTGTATGTTTTCACCATACGGGACTGTTTCGTTCGTTCGTTCGTTCGTTCGTTCGTTCGTCGTTTTGTTTTGTAGTAAGTACTTGTTCGTTCGTTCTTCATGTTTCATGTAAGTTCGTCGTTCTAGTCTGTCTTCATTCGTTTTTGTTATTTTGTATCATTCCAAGTATAGTTCGTTTTGTTCTTGTTAAATAAACTTCAGTATGTCATTTCAACGCGCTGCACCTTGGTTCAATCCCTGCTCCTCCTCTTCGGATGAAGAGGAGGAGGAACGCCGTTACACGTTGGTCTAATATGGTACAGTTTTTTTATGCATTGACAGGCAAATACCGGTACAGTCGTGGGAATAAGAACTAATGTTGCACTTCAGAAAGTATTCACACCCACTGACTTCTTCCACATTTTGTTGTGTTACAAAGTGGGATTAAAATGGATTTAATTGTCATTTTTGGTCAACGATCTACACAAAGTACTCTGTAATGTCAAAGTCGATAAAAAATTCTAGCATTTGTAAAAAATTCATGAAAGGCAAAACACTCAAATATCTTGATTAGACAAGTACTCAACCCCCTGAGGCAATGCATGTTAGAATCACCTTTGGCAGAGATTACAGCTGTGAGTCTTTCTGGGTACGTCTCTAAGAGCTTTGCACACCTGGATTGTACAATATTAGCAAATTATATATATATTTTTTTCAAGCTCTGTCAAGTTGGTTGTTGATCATTGCTAGACAGCCATTTTCAAGTCTTGACATATATTTTTAAGATGATTCAAATCAAAACTGTAACTAGGCCACTCAGGAACATTCAATGTCGTCTTGGTAAGCAACTCTAGTGTATATTTGGCCATGTGTTTTAGATTATTGTTTTGCTGAAAGCGGAATTTGTCTCCCAGTGTTTGTTGGAAAGCAGACTGAACCAGGTTTTCCACTAGGATTTTGTCTGTGCTTAGCTCTATTCCATTTATTTTTATCCTAAAAGCATCCCTAGTCCTTGCCGATGACAAGCATACCCAGAACATGATGCAGCCACCACCATGCTTGAAAATATGAAGAGTGGTAATCAGTAATGTGTTGTGTTGGATTTGCCCCAAACATAATGCTTTGTATTCATGACAAAAGTTCATTGTCACATTTTTTGCAGTTTTACTTTAGTGCCTTATTGCAAGCAGGATGCATGTTTTAGAATATTTGTATTCTGTAAAGGTTTCCTTCTTTTCACTGTCATTTAGGTTAGTATTGTGGAGTAACTACAATGTTGTTGATCCATCCTCAATTTTCTTTTGTCACATGCATTAAATATAACTGTTTTAAAGTCACCATTGTCCTCATGGTGAAAATTCTGAGTGGTTTCCTTCCCCTCCGGCAACTGAGCTAGGAAGGACACTTGTATCTTTGTAGAGACTGGGTCTATTGATACACCATCCAAAGTGTAATTTATAACTTCACCATGCTCAAAGGGTTATTCAATATCTGCTTATTTTATTTTTTACCCATCTACCAATAGGTGTCCTTCTTTGTGAGGCATTGGAAAACATCCCTGGTCTTTGTGGTTGAATTTGTGTTTGAAATTCACTATTCGACTGAGGGACCTTACAGATAATATTTTGTTTTGTGCAGTACAGAGATTAGCTAGTCATTCAAAAATCATGTTAAACACTATTATTGCACACAGAGTGAGTCCATGCAACTTATTATGTGACTTGTTAAGCACATTTTTACTCCTGAACTTACTTAGGCTTCAGCTTTTAATTTTTATTTCATTTGTATAAAAAAAATCATCTAAAAACATAATTCCACCTTGACATTATGGGGTATTGTGTGTAGGCCAGTGACACAACAAAATGTGGAAAAAGTCAAGAGTTATGAAGACTTTCTGAAGTATGTGCAGTATAATGATGTAACATGTCAATAAACATCATAACAACCATTTGGTTGAAATCTGGTTGAAATGACGTCGTTGCAGCGATTTTTGACAGCTGGGAAAAGTCTATCATGTTGAATGTGACAACACATGGTTATTTTTTCATTATGCTCACTCAGTAGGGCGTGTGCCTTGTGTACTTGTGGATGATTCCCAATGCTGCATATTTTAGCTGATCATAGCAGGATCTGGCCACCTGTACCAACACAGCTGTGTAGCGCTGCCAGAGAGAGTCTGATTAGATTTTCAGTTTTTCTTCCCAAATAGAATTATCAAAGGCTGCAATCTCCATATTCTATCAAAAGTACATTTCAAGAAGTCTGTATTCCTCTTTTCTTCTCTAAGGGGCAGCAATTGGAGGCAAGTTGCAATCTATACCACAATTACTGCTGATTGCAGTCTGGTCTTTGATTTATTTATAATTACAAAGGCATTCACTGCTAGTAGTCAAGAGTTACAATTTTTCATAGGAAAATCAGTGTTACTTTGAAAGCAACTATTTGATCAAAGCAAATGCATTTACAACATTGTTAGACATGCAGTAAACTCTTACAACCCAGTCTAATTGTTACTACAAAACAGTTCAATAGATACTACATTTCTGTGCGGGCTTTTTGCGTTTACTTGTCAAAACACTAACTTAAAGACAGATGTATTTTCACCAAATTCATTCATACTCACAGCACTGCTTCTGTGACACATTCATTTTATACTCGTTATCAACAGTACATTTTCATTTTCCCATTTTTCTAAGTCAGTCATCAAAATCCTAAATGAAATAGTCAAGCTGTTTAAAATTCTGATAAGACAACCGTAATATAATTGTTTCAGTCCCTGCTTCACTATTATGCAAAACCATGTCTTTCACTAAAGGCAATGTTGAAATGATATTCCCCCAACAATATGGCCAAGCTGGAGTATATTTGACAGAGAAGCTGAGCCTTGGACTGACTGAGAGACAATAGATCTAGGAGAGAGAAAGTGCAACAAACCAGACTGGCCATTGGAATGAAGCAGGCTTCATCCACCCCACATTTCCTCTAACTGGCACCCAGTCATATCTCAGAAATGGATAAAAGCATCATGAACTCCCCTGCCATCGCATGATAAAGGCCCAAAATTCAATAACAAAAAGGCAAACGGACTAAGTCAACAGAAGCCAGAAGCACAAATGTTGTATTTTCTTGCTATTTGACAATCAGACATATCAAAAAACCTAATGATCAACTCCATTATACTCCACTCTGTCTATGTGACATCCCTTTTTCTTCCCTAAAGCCAAATTAATGCTATGACTGGTTAATACACTGGACTAGACAGAGGCTGGAGCCAGCCCTTTGAATCAGTGCTGACACACACAGACAGCAAATGTAATGACGTTTGCAGTAGAGGGAGCAATTGATGTGTCGCTAAGTGACTCCACTTGGACGTCTCTGATTGGATGCACGTTATCATCCCATCATACAGGTACAGGTTAAATGTCACCTGGGGCCTACTTGAGTTCATTCTGACCATGCACCTCTAGTACTGAATGTGTCTTTCTTGATTTGTCAGTCTAGAAGACTTTTTCTAAAGGAAGGGAGGGACTTGCACTTTAATTTGATGTAATGGTTAGACCAAGGAATGATTTTTCCTCAAAAGTATGCATTTCATAACCCATAATTACATAATGTACATGCAAATCATTTCAAATGCTACATTTGAAGTAATTTCACCTATATAACTGGAGCAGGTCATTGAAAAGTAAGGTACCCTCCTGTTATTGCACCTCTTTTTAAAGCCCATGTTTCACATTAAAACCTACCAACAATAATGAGTAGTGCATATATGTATGAATCTGATATGTCACTTTTTTTTTCATTCCAACATTGTATATTGGAGATATAATCGATTATATACGTACTTCTGGGCTGCACGCTAAAAATATTAAATAGAACATTGTCCAGACTTGAAGTAGACTCAAGTGAATACTTTTGGAACACTGAGCCATTAGCTACACTAGATGGTAGTGTGTGATTGTTTCTTTTGAAAATGAAGCACCGGACTATAGCCATATTATTTTGAACCTAGATGAAGACCTATAGACGGGAGTAGGCAAGAAGGAGTCGTAATGTCTAGTTGGTCAGAAAAATATGGTAAATTACCATGTGAGTGTCTTTGATAACTGTCTAGTTGGTTAGCTAGCTATTTAGCTGCATTTTACACTTAGCCAGCTCATTAGCTAGCTAGATAATGAACTAACTGCAATTATCATAAACCATTGTTTTCTAACTATCTACAGTAGCAGCTAAATATCTGTTAGATGTAAAGCAAGCAGGATTGTGGCATGTCAGAAACAATGCATGTTGGTTAGCTGGCTCACATTTTGGTTTCCTGAGTGGTGCAGTGGTCTAAGGCACTGCAGCTCAGTGCAAGAGGTCTCACTACATACCCTGGTTCAATTCCAGGCTGTATCACATCTTGCTGTGATTGGGAGTCGCATAGGGTGGTGCACAATTGGCAGTCATTATAAATAAAAATGTGTTCTTCTTATGGCTGCAGGGGCAGTATGGAGTAGCTTGGATGAAAGGTGCCCAGAGGTTCCCATAGTAAACTGCCTGCCTCTCGGCCCCAGTTGCTAATATATGCATATTATTATTAGTATTGGATAGAACACACTCTGAAGTTTCTAAAACTGTTTGAATGATGTATGTGAGTATAACAGAACTCATATGGCAGGCACAAACCTGAGAAGAAATCCAAACAGGAAGTGTGAAATCTGAGGTTGGTCGATTTTCAACCCAGCCCCTATGGAATACACAGTGGGATATGGATCTGTTTGCACTTCCTATGGCTTCCACTAGATGTCAACAGTCTGTAGAACCTTGTCTGATGCCTCTACTGTGAAGTGGGGCTGAAGGAGACAGGAATTAGTCAGGTCTAYCATGACCTGACCATGCTCTGACCATGCGCGTTCACATGAGAGGGAGCTCTGTTCMATCGCACATCTGAAGTCAATGKAATTCTYCGGTTGGAACGTTAYTGAAGATTTATGTTAAAAACATTCTAAAGATTGATTCAATACATCGTTTGACATGTTTCTACTGACTGTTACGGAACTTTTTGACATTTCGTCTGCTTTTAGTGAACGCGCTCCCTGAATTTGTTTACCAAACACGCTAACAAAAATAGCTATTTGGACATAAATGATGGACATTACCGAACAAAAAAAAATATTGTGGAAGTGGGAGTCCTCGGAGTGCATTCCGATGAAGATCAGCAAAGGTAAGTGAAGATTTATAATACTATTTATGAGTTTTGTTGACTGCACAATTTGGCGGGTAACTGTATGGCTTCCTTTTGTGGCTGAACGCTGTTCTCAGATTATTGAATATTGTGCTTTTGCCGTAAAGCTTTTTGAAATCTGACACAACGGTTGCATTAAGAACAAGTGTATCTTTAATTCTATGTAAAACATGTATCTTTCATCAAAGTTTATGATGAGTATTTATGTTATTTGACGTGGCTCTCTGCAATTTCTCTGGATATTTTGGAGCCATTGTAAACTGAGGTTTTTGGATATAAATATTAACTTTATCGAACAAAACATATATGTATTGTGTAACATGACGTCCTATGAGTGTCATCTGATGAAGATCATCAAAGGTTAGTGATTCATTTTATTTCTATTTCTGCTTTTTGTGACTAGTGTCTTTGGCTGGAAAAATGGCTGTGTTTTTCTGTGATTTTGCGGTGACCTAACATAATCGTTTGTGTTGCTTTCGCTGTAAAGCCTATTTGAAATCGGACACTTTGGTGGGATTAACAACAAGATTACCTTTAAAATGGTATAAGATACATGTATGTTTGAGGAATTTTAATTATGAGATTTCTGTTGTTTGAATTTGGCGCCCTGCACTTTCACTGGCTGTTGTCATATCGATCCCGTTAATGGGATTGCAGCCATAAGAAGTTTTAACTGACTTGCCTAGTTAAATAAAGGTAAACATTTTTTTTAATAATAATTAGCTATCTCACGAGCTAACGCCTATAAATTCACATGAATGCCATGTCATTTGTCATAACCATTATCACAAAATGGTGTGCATATTTTTTATCAGGGCTGTTTTTTCCACTAGTTACCACAGTCTCAAAGTCAAAATTGGCCAGATCGTAAAAAATCATGAAACAAACTTTAGCTTTTTGGTCATAATTTAAGGCTTAAGGTTAGGTATTAGGTTCAGTGTGGTTAGGTTATGCTTAGGTTTAAAATCTGATTTTAAGAAGAGAAATTGTAGTAATAGGCAGGATGTATGACTGTCAGCAGGAACATGGAGCACTTCTTGTCATGATATATAATTTTCCTTTACATTGCATTATACCATTCAAGAGCTAATACTACACTCATATAAGATATGGAGAAGCCTTATGCACCATACAACGGTCTACTCCTGGAGTAACTCCCTGTCAGATAAACTGCAATAAGAGGGTTAGGCAGGAGGCCCTGGACCAGTGGTAGGTCAGGAGTGAATGCTCTCTCTTTCAAGCACACTCACTACCTCTATCCATCTCTCTCCAGGTGCTACAGAGACGGACTGGTCCAAGGACCTTCAGAGTCTTCTGACCGATTACCTGTGATCTCTCCAGAGCACAGACAAGTATGCGTCACTCATAATAGAATACTTGTTGCACTAGCAGTCTGCTTGTGTGATGCTAGCATATTATCCAGGGCCAATGGTTGGATAGGATTTACTGTACTCCAAAATTCATGCTCTATCCTCCCCGTAAAAGTCTCCCAGACTTTTATAAAAACTGACATATGTCCCTCCCCCTTTCCTATAGGGGAGTCTGCTGGGCTATGGAACTCTAGAGCAGCACATAAAAAAACCTAACACCCTTTTGTCAGCTATGCGCACACTTTCAATGGCCACATTTTGGGGATGACCAAATGCAATAAAGTTTTGTTTAAACTACTAATTTTCATTTTTTTATTGTAAGATTACAAAACAATAACTTTTTCATAGCATGTTTGTCATGTTGGTTTTAAAATGTTTGCTAACTTCTGTGATAACTTAAACATCAAGACAAATGCACTAATACAAGTCTCATGTCCAGAGTGAATATATTTGTATTAATGTATATCACACAGGTGTCTCAACTAAAATATATATCCCAGACAAGATTAAAGAATAGGACAAAGTGAATATACAGTAAGTCGGTGCTTGTGTCCATAGCAGTTTGTATGAATTTGAGTGGTTACATACAATACATATTGACAGAACGGCTGTGAGACAGAGAGACTGTTGCTGTACTCCCAGGTAAGGCCGTTGCTTCTGGAACGACTGAAGACCCCAGTATTCAGTCAGGAAGATTGAAGATGATGTGTGTCACCATTCAAGCCCATGTCACAGCACGCAGTGGCCAGATAGGGACATGACAATAAATGCATAATGTACCTTTCATCACCAAAGCCATGTTCACTGCACGTGTTTCTGCACAATTCAACCCTTTTGTTAGTGTCATTGATAAATGGAAATTCATATACATAAGCATCGACTGCAATACCTCCATGGTCTTGTATTGGGCAACAGCTTTCTTCCTGGGTTCGTATTCACAAAGTGTTGTCACGCCCTGGCCTTTGTTATCTTTGTTTTCTGTAATAGTTTGGTTAGGTCAGGGTGTGACAGGGGGGGATGTTTGTGTGTTTTTGTCTCGTCTTGGGTGGTTGTATGGTATAGGGGGTTTAGGTAGAGTAGATGGGTTTGTGTTTGAGTGTAGGTGTCTAGGTATGTCTATGGTTGCCTGAATGGTTCTCAATCAGAGACTGCTGTCATTCATTGTCTCTGATTGGGAGCCATATTTAAGGCAGCCATAGGCAGTAGGCTTTTGTGTGTTCCAGTGTCTGTGTATGTCGCACCACACGGGACTGTTTCGTTTTCGTTCGTGTATGTAGTCTGTTCCTGTTCGTGCGTTCTTCGTTATATGTAGTTCTCATGTTCAGGTCGGTCTACGTCGTTTGTTTGTTATTTTGTAAATTATCAAGTGTATTTCGTGTCAGTGTTCGTCTTGTCAAATAAATCATTATGTATTCATCACCCGCTGCGCCTTGGTCCGCTCATTCACCACAAGACGACCGTGACAGAATTACCCACCACAAAAGGACCAAGCAGCGTGTTAAGCAGCAGCAGGAGCAACCTACACAGGATTTATGGCAATGGGAGCAGGATCTGGGCTACACTACGTGGGAGGAGATCGACAGGTGGGCGATCGACCCAGGGCGAATGCCGGAGCCCGCCTGGGATTCTCTAGCGCAGTGCGAGGAGGGATACCGGCGAATGGAGGCAGCACGACGACGCGGTAGGAAGCCTGTGAGTCAGCCCCAAAAAATTATTGGGGGGGGGGGGACTAAAAGGGAGTGTGGCGAAGTCAGGTAGGAGACCTGCGCCTACTCCCTGTACTTACCGTGGAGAGCGAGAGTACGGGCAGACTCCGTGTTACGCAGTAGAGCGCATGGTGTCTCCTGTACGTGTGCATAGCCCGGTGCGGTACATACCAGCTCCTCGTATCGGCCGGGCTAGATTGAGTATTGAGCCAGGTGCCATGAAGCCAGCTCAACGCGTCTGGTCGCCAGTGCGTCTCCTCGGGCCGGCTTACATGGCACCAGCCTTACGCATGGTGTCCCCGGTTCGCCTACATAGCCCGGTGTGGGTTATTCCACCTCCCCACACTGGTCGGGCGACGGGGAGCATACAACCAGGTAAGGTTGGGCAGGCTCAGTGCTCAAGGGAGCCAGTACGCCTGCACGGTCCGGTATTTCCGGCGCCACCTCCCCCCCCAACCCATACCACCAGTGCCTACACCACGCACCAGGCTTCCTGTGCGTCTCCAGACCCTGTTCCTCCTCCACGCACTAGCCCTGTGTGCGTGTCTCCAGCCCATTACCACCAGTGCCTACACCAGGCACCAGGCATATACAGTGCACCTCAAGCCAGCCAGAGTCTGCCGTCTGCCCAACGCCGTCTGAGCTGCCCGCTGCCAAGCACCGTCAGAGCTGCCCGTCTACCAAGCACCATCAGAGCTGCCCGTCTGCCAAGCAGCCGGCCAGAGTCTGCCGTCTGCCCAGCGGCGCCTGAACTGCCCGTCTGCCCAACGCCGTCTGAGCTGTCCGCCTGACAAGCGCCGCCTGCGTCTGCCCCGTCTGTCCTGAGCCTTCAAAGCCGCCCGTCTGTCCTGAGCCTTCAGAGCCGCCCGTCTTCCTGAGCCGCTAGAGCCGTCGCCAGACAGGAGCCGCTGAAGCCGTCCGCCAGACAGGAGCTGCAGAGCCGTCCGCCAGACAGAAGCCCTAGAGCGTCCGCCAGACAGGAGCCGCTAGAGCCGTCCGCCAGACAGGAGCCGCTAGAGCCGTCCGCCAGACAGGAGCTGCGAGAGCCGTCCGCCAGACAGGAGCCGCTAGAGCCGTCCTCACAGGAGCCGCTAGAGCCGCCCCAGACAGCCCTAGACCGTCCCCAGACAGGAGCAGCCAGAGCCTTCTGCCGACAGGAGCAGGAGCCTTCCGCCAACAGGACAGCCAAGCCGTCATCCAGCCATGACCAGCCAGAGCGCTCAGCCAGCCATGACCAGTCAGACCGTCAGCCAGCCAGGATTTCCAGACCCCGTTCACCAGATCTTCCAGAGCCGCCAGTCCAGCCAGGATCTTCCAGAGCCGCCAGTCAGCCAGGATCTTCAGAGCCCCAGTAAGCCAGATCTTACCAGAGCCACCAAAGCGGGTATTGACAATGGTGGAGTGGCCACGTCCCGCACCCGAGCCGCCGCCATAATAAGGCCCACTCATCCTCCCCTTCTGTGTCAGGTTTGCGCCGGAGTCGCCCACCTTTGGGGGGGGGTACTGTCACGCCCCTGGCCTTTGTTTTCTGTAAAATGTTTGGTTAGGTCAGGGTGTGACAGGGGGGATGTTGTGTGTTTTTGTCTCATCTTGGTGGTTGTATGGTATAGGGGTTTAGGTAGAGTAGATGGGTTTGTGTTTGAGTGTAGTGTCTAGGTATGTCTATGGTTGCCTAAATGGTTCTCAATCAGAGACAGCTGTCATTCATTGTCTCTGATTGGGAGCCATATTTAAGGCAGCCATAGGCAGTAGGCTTTTGTGTGTTCCAGTGTCTGTGTATGTCGCACCACACGGGACTGTTCGTTTTCGTTCGTATGTAGTCTGTTCCTGTTCGTGCGTTCTTCGTTATATGTAGTTCTCATGTTCAGGTCGTCTACGTCGTTTGTTTGTTATTTTTGTAAATTAAAGTGTATTTCGTGTCAGTGTCGTCTTGTCAAATAAATCATTATGTATTCATCACCCGCTGCGCCTTGGTCCGCTCATTCACCACAAGACGACCGTGACAGAATTACCCACCACAAAAGGACCACAGCAGCGTGTTAAGCAGCAGCAGGAGCAACCTACACAGGATTTATGGCAATGGGAGCAGGATCTGGGCTACACTACGTGGGAGGAGATCGACAGGTGGGCGATCGACCCAGGGCGAATGCCGGAGCCCGCCTGGGATTCTCTAGCGCAGTGCGAGGAGGGATACCGGCGAATGGAGGCAGCACGACGACGCGGTAGGAAGCCTGTGAGTCAGCCCCAAAAAATTATTGGGGGGGACTAAAAGGGAGTGTGCGAAGTCAGGTAGGAGACCTGCGCCTACTCCCTGTACTTACCGTGGAGAGCGAGAGTACGGCAGACTCCGTGTTACGCAGTAGAGCGCATGGTGCTCCCTGTACGTGTGCATAGCCCGGTGCGGTACATACCAGCTCCTCGTATCGGCCGGGCTAGATTGATATTGAGCCAGGTGCCATGAAGCCAGCTCAACGCGTCTGGTCGCCAGTGCGGCTTCCTCGGGCCGGCTTACATGGCACCAGCCTTACGCATGGTGTCCCCGGTTCGCCTACATAGCCGGGTGGGTTATTCCACCTCCCCACACTGGTCGGGCGACGGGGAGCATACAACCAGTAAGGTTGGGCAGGCTCAGTGCTCAAGGGAGCCAGTACGCCTGCACGGTCCGGTATTTCCGGCGCCACCTCCCCGCCCCAACCCATACCACCAGTGCCTACACCACGCCACAGGCTTCCTGTGCGTCTCCAGAGCCCTGTTCCTCCTCCACGCACTAGCCCTGTGTGCGTGTCTCCAGCCCATTACCACCAGTGCCTACACCAGCACCAGGCAATTACAGTGCACCTCAGCCAGCCAGAGTTGCCGTCTGCCCAACGCCGTCTGAGCTGCCCGTCTGCCAAGCACCGTCAGAGCTGCCCGTTCACCAAGCACCATCAGAGCTGCCCGTCTGCCAAGCAGCCGGCCAGAGTCTGCCGTCTGCCCAGCGGCGCCTGAACTGCCCGTCTGCCCAACGCCGTCTGAGCTGTCCGCCTGACAAGCGCCGCCTGCGCTGCCCGTCTGTCCTGAGCCTTCAAGCCGCCCGTCTGTCCTGAGCCTTCAGAGCCGCCCGTCTGTCCGAGCCGCTAGAGCCGTCCGCAGACAGGAGCCGCTAGAGCCGTCCGCCAGACAGGGCTGCGAGAGCCGTCCGCCAGACAGGAGCCGCTAGAGCCGTCCGCCAGACAGGAGCCGCTAGAGCCGTCCCGCCAGACAGGAGCCGTAGAGCCGTCCGCCAAACAGGAGCTGCGAGAGCCGTCCGCCAGACAGAGCCGCTAGAGCCGTACGCCAGACAGGACTGCTAGAGCCGTCCGCCAGACAGAGCGCTAGAGCCGTCCGCCAGACAGGAGCAGCCAGAGCCTTCTGCAGACAGGAGCACCAGAGCCTTCCGCCAGACAGGAGCAGCCAGAGCCGTCATCCAACGCATGACAGCCAGAGCCGTCAGCCAGCCATGACCAGTCAGACGCCAGTCGCAGCCAGGATCTTCCAGAGCCGCCAGTCAGCCAGGATCTTCCAGAGCGCCAGTCAGCCAGGATCTTCCAGAGCCGCCAGTCAGCCAGGATCTACCAGAGCCACCAACGCGTATGACAATGGTGGAGTGGGGGCCACGTCCCGCACCCGAGCCGCGCCATAATAAGCCCACTCCGGATCCTCCCCTTCTGGTTCAGGTTTTGCGGCCGGAGTCCGCACCTTTGGGGGGGGGTACTGTCACGCCCTGGCCTTGTTTTCTGTAATAGTTAATGGTAGTTCAGATTGACCAGGGGATGTTTGTGTGTTTTTGTCTCATCTTGGGTGGTTGTATGGTATAGGGGGTTTAGGTAGAGTAGATGGGTTTGTGTTTGAGTGTAGGTGTCTAGGTATGTCTATGGTTGCCTAAATGGTTCTCAATCAGAGACAGCTGTCATTCATTGTCTCTGATTGGGAGCCATATTTAAGGCAGCCATAGGCAGTAGGCTTTTGTAGGTAATTGTCTATGTCTATGTTGCATGTTAGCACTTAGTCTTTTATAGCTTCACGTTCGTCTGTTTGTTGTTTTGTTTTCGTCTTCGAAATAAAAGAAGATGTATTTTTCACACGCTGCGCCTTGGTCCACTCATTGTCCTCAAGACGATCGTGACAAGTGTCTTCAGAGTAGTAATAGAGATCTAGTACCAGAACCCCCTTGTCAATGAAATAATTCATTGTGATATAAAAGGCTAAACTGATCCTAAATCAGTACTCCTACTCTGAGATGCTTTGTGAATAGGAGCCTTGGTCTGTCTGCATGCTGCTTTTCTGGTGATCTAACTCCCTCTTCATCTGAAATGAAACAACACCAAAAACATGAATAAGAATTAGTCTAGTCAGTCAGTAACTTAGTTACCTAATGAAACACTAATGTAAATGTGCACAAGCCTATTCAGCCAAATTATACCAAAACAACAACTTTTTCAGTCAGCAGTGCATCAATAAATAGGCAGGGGAACAAAGCCCAGCTAGCAATGATTAATCGGCCCAGAAGCGGCCCTCTTCCGGGGGGCCAGAACTGATTGAATCGGCTCGGTGTCGGACTCGGCCCGGAATCAAAATGAATGACTGCCCAGAATCGGCCCAAGTACATTGGGCCGTTTCCGTCTACCGGAATTCAGTCGACTTTGCCGGCATGTTATCAGAATCCCCCCAGAAGCGGTCCGATGCAAATTTAAATAAATGTATACAAAATTACCCGATTTAGTCATTTTAAATATTACTATTACACATTTTATTCATACAAATGATACCCATCCACCCCCAAAATTATCTGTCTGAGGAAACACCGTACACCTGGTGACCGTGTCAGCGTGCATGTGCCTGGCCCTCCACAGGAGTCGCTACAGTGTGATGGGACAAGGACATCCCGGCCAGCCAAACCCTCCCCTAACTCAGACGACACTGGGCCAATTGTGGTCTTCTCATGGGTCTCCCGGTCCCGGCCGGCACGGGTATCGAACTAGCATCTGCAGTGATGCAGTGTCTCAGACCGCTGCGCCACTCAGGAGGCTCCAGCCGCAAAGTTTTTAATGCTTATCAATTGCCTTGCCCAAAATATCAAAATACTAAAATACAACTTAAACAGGACTCTTAAAGAATTTAATTTAAATATTTATTTTATTTTTTGATCACAGAAACAATAAGAAAATATGGAAAAATAAATAAATAATGAAATGTTAATTACATAAAGCAGCTCGTGTAATCATCTGCCAGAGAGTAGTCTCAATCGGCCCGAGGCCCAATACATTTGGGCCAGATAAATCACACCGGAATCGTTCCGAGCCCCAAGTAATACATTTGGGCCAGATAACTCTCACAGGAATTGACCCAAGCTCAATCCCCGCATCCTAGCCATAAGTAATACTGCCTAAGGTGGCCCAGACACGGGCCACATGACGTTGGCCGAGTCTGTCTCTCAGCCGAGTGTCCCGACTCTCAGCCGGATTCGGCCCAGATCCACTGTGCTAGCTGGGAGTAGTTTGACAAAAAGTGTTCACAACAGTCAGTAATATAGCTAGCAAATATATTGTTTTCATTTTCCAGAAACATTTTTATCAACTTTATCAATCAGATGGATAGCTTAGAAAATATACACTGAAGAAAAACATAAACTCAACATGTAAAGTGTTGGTCCCATGTTTCATGAGCTGACATAAAATGTTCCATACCAAAATTCTCTTTTGCCAAGATTATCCATCCACCTGACAGGTGTGGCATATCAAGAAGCTGATTAAACAGCATGATCATTAAAACAGGTGCACCTTGTGCTGGGGAGAATAAAAGGCCATTCTAAAATGTGCATTTTTTTCACACCACAGTGCCACACAGTGTGCAATTGTAATGCTGACTGCAGGAATGTCCACCAGAGCTGTTGCCAGAGAATTTACTGTCAATTTCTCTACCATTGGAGGTCAATGTAATTTTAGAGAATTTGGCAGCACATCCAACCGGCCTCACAACTCGGAGACCACGTGTATGGCGTCGTGTAGGAGAGCGGTTGGTGGCGGTGGGGTTATGGTATGGGCAGGCATTAGCTACGGACAACGAATACAATTGCATTTTATCGGTAGAAATTTGAATGCACAGTGATACCGTGACGAAATCCAGAGGCCCATTGTCATACCATTTATCCACCGCCATCACCTCATATTTCTGCAATATCTTTTATTTTAAGGTATCTATGACCAACAGATGCATGTCTGTATTCCCAGTCATGTGAAATCCATAGATTAAGGTCTAATGAAGTTATTTAAATTGTCTGATTTTCTTATATGAACTGTAACTCAGTCAAATTTGTTTTCCCCTTGGATGTAATGCCGCCTGATACAGCTTGCCAGTTGCTAGTAAAGTAGCATGAATAAGTCAGCTAGCAATGCCAAGTTCCTGCCTTTTACCAACAAAAATCATGTACACGTATAAAAGAGACAATTACCTTCAAGCAGATAATTTTAGTTTTATTCTGGGACAGAATTATAAAAAAATGTAATACATAAAAAGAATAAAAATGTATACACTCTTCCGGCAGAGGAGTAATAGCTACTTGTTTGTAGAACCGGCGTCTTCACCAGATGTTGTTCCCAGTCAGCTCCAGCATCTTCACCTGAACGAACGTCACAGGCAAAATCACAGACTGCATCATGCACTTGAGGGGGCATCGCTTACTAGCGCACGTGCTTAATGTTTTTTTAATTTAGCAGCCTGAAAAATGAAAAAACACGCACGTTTTTGGATTGACATCTACAAGGGGTGTATATTCTATTTATATTGGCAAATTAAAATAGCAACATGGCTTGTAAGTATAAATTATTGTGCACTACTCCTATGCATGTGTACGGATTTCCATTGTTTTAATTGGTTCTCCATACATCCACTTTGTGATACCACTCTAATGCATTTTGTGGAAACGCAGAGGGCAGATGTTGAATACGAAAATAGATGCCAAAATACTGTGTAGCAGGATTACTCTTTATACTCTATTCTACATGCCGATCAACTCTGTACATTTTAGTCATTTAGCAGACACACTTATCCAGAGTGACTTACAGAAGCAATTAGGGTTTAGTGCCTTGCTCAAGGGCACATCGCCAGATATTTTACCTAGTCGTCTCAGGGATTTGAAAAGCAACCTTTAGGTTACTGGCCCAAAGCTCTTAACCGCTAGGCTACCTGCCAATCTACTAAAATGTGTGATACGTGTAAAGGGCAAAGGCACTAAGACATCGATGTTATAAGATGGACTGAATGTTTTCTCCCATAAACAGAGGGCTGACTACAGGCCTTACATTTATAAACATTGCAGAGCCTCGCTTAAAGGACGACCCCTCCCCGTAATTGAAAAGGCCTCGTGAGATTCCAGTACACCCTGGGAATATGAATAATTTATATATAGTCCAACCCTAAACATGAGATCGAGTTTTATGCTGCACTTCTTCAGCCCACAGTTGTAGAGTCGACATTTATTCATATTCTTTTACAGTTCACCAGTCATGGTTAAAGTTTCATTTATCGTCCCTGGAAGAAATGGAATGTCAGTTCAGAGAGGAATTTGTAGGTGACAGGGCTAGTTCACCGGTTCACTGGTTCAACCCACTTAAGCTGATTGTGGCCCAACACCTGTGATCCCTATTTCCATCATAGGAAGATCCAGCAAGGGGGCATTTAGAACGTGATTACTGTACTGGTATGAATAATGTCACTGATGATGCCATGAGATCAGAAAAACATATTAGACTTAGACGTGACACCAATATGTCCAAGAAACAGAAAGTCAACCAATCTTGACAATACTGCTGGCAGAATACAGGTGATATTGGATATCAAACAATAAGTTCTTAAAAAAAACAGAACCCTGAACTCCTGCTTTGAACTGCCCATTTAATTCTGTCTTTTTTATTTGTGTGTCTTGTTGTGTGCAAGCGACAGATCCTACCGCCACAAAAAGTCAGATAAACAACAGTTTTCTGTGGATACCTTATCTCTACTTCTTACTGTTAAAAGGACCAACAGCACAGATAACCGGTAAAGTAAGTTTAAATATCATTTTATTCAACATTCTGGCTTGTAGAGACTCTTGGGAGTTTTTTACTCTTGCGTCTTTTTCTTCTTTCAGGCTGAATAACCATGGGGTAACCATGGTAACAGTATGCTGTTTGGGTGAACTAGATAAATATTGTTGTTGTAATATAGAGCACTTCATATGAAATTGTTCATGCTCATTCATGTTTTTTAAATATTTTTTTATATATATAAATAGAGTACTACGTGATGCATTTTAAAAGATCAAAAGTAGGGAAATATCACTTCCTTTTGTTTTAAAATACATTTTACCAAGCAAAATAAGATTTGTCATGTTCTGAATCTTTCAGTGGGGTCCTTCTCTAACATATCATTAACATTATATCAAAAAGTCAGATTTCGTAACCTAATACATCCGCAAATAAGCACCGAGCTCTGTTGACAGAGTGGTTCCACTTTCTCACAATGACTTTTGAGGATTTTACATGGTGTGGTAGCCGTCTGCAAATTTGTTTCCGCGGGTCGCAAATAGCAAAAGTAACATGACACGAGCTGAGTTAAATGTAAAACGCTTTGAAAATAAAAAGCTTGTCGTACGCACAGAGCTCCATTGACTTTGCACAGAGATATGCTTATTTTTGTGAGATATCTTCGAAAAATAACATGAATTGCGCATTAATATGAAAATACTACATGTCATGTCTTGTCTCAAAATGTAAATGTATCTTACCTCTATATTGCTTTATGTCCTCTGGATTCGAGAAGAAAGATGAGTTCAACGGTCTGTCTGTCAGTTAATTCTCGCACAGTATCCAGCCTAGCTAATGCAATGCTATTCTCCATTGATTTAGTCACCCTAATTCTGGCCATCCTACAAGGGTAAAAACTCCCAAAACTTTTGAACGGATTATGATAGAGACATGAGGTTTGGACCATTGGTTTTCACAGAGGAGTATCTACACAATTACCATATTATTTCACCCATTGTTGTTTTTTTTTTATTTGACACCCTATTAAAAGGGTTTTGTCATTGTATTCATAGAGTCAAGTTAAAAAGAATGCTGATAGATAAAAATGCACTGAGCCATTGTAATTGATAAAAGTGACAATACTGGTTTACTGAACAATTGTATGAGCTATGTAATTAGAGATATTGGGCACTTGAAAAACATGGTATTTTGTACCTATGTTTATGGTTGATAATTTTCTGTAAACTATTAATTACAATTTATTTTACTCTAAAGCTAGTACTGTCATGGTTTCCACCTGTCACTAGAGGGCGGCAGAAACTGTCCTAGGGACATTAACGACACCCAGGTGTGTCCAATTTACTCTTTATGATTTCCCTGTTAAAAGAGGTGTGTTTTCTGTTTACCTTGTGCGTTTGTTTCCTGAGTGAATTTGCGACTTAGTGTTTGTTGTTTTTTTGCAAGTGTACTGTGATCCTGTGGCTACCATTTCTCAGTAAAGTATTGTAGATGCAAGAAAAAGTATGTGAACCCTTTTGAAATACCTGGATTTCTGCATATATTGGTAATCAAATTTCATCTTCATCTAGGTCACAACAATAGACAAACACAGTCTACTTAAACTAATAACACAGAAACAATTATACGATTTTATGTCTTTATTGAACACACCGGGTAAAAAATCAGAGTGCAGGGTGGAAAAAGTATGTGAACCCCTGGTTAACCCTACTTTGGCAACAATCTCAACCAAACATTTTCTGTAGTTGCAGATCAGACCTGTGCAACGGTCAGGAGGAATTTTGGATCATTCCTCTTCACAAAACTGTTTCAGTTAACCTCTTGGAAATAGGGGGCGCCCTTTTCACTTCTGGATAAAATTGTGCCCAATTTAAACGGCCTCGTACTCTGTCCTAGATCATATGATATGCATATTATTATTACTATTGGGTAGAAAACACTCTGAAGTTTCTAAAACTGTTTGAATTATATCTGTGAGTAAAACAGAACTCATTTGGCAGGCAAACTTCCAAACAGGAAGTGAAAATTCTGAAATGGGTCTCTGTGAAAGGCATTGCCTATTCAATTGTCTTGTATTTAGGGATCTGTATGCACTTCATACGCCTTCCACTAGATGTCAACAGGCAGTAGAACGTGGAATGACGTGTCTAGCCTTCCCTGGGACCGGATGAGAGTCGTTGGAGTGAGAGGTCAGCCATATTGGTAGTACTTGGCTACGCACTTTTGTCATATCGTTGTCTGCAATGCGTTAGGTAGACACGAAGAAATGCTCCGTCTGGGACGTTATTGGATATATTTGTGAAAAACATCCTAAAGATGGATTCTCAACTGAGTTTGACCAGTTTATTCGACTTTTATTATGACTTTTAGAATTTTTCGTTCATGCGTAAAATCTTCATGGACACGTGAGCTCCAGCATGCTAGCCAAAGTTTCTAATTCGACAGAAGAAATTGACATTCTAAAACAAAACAACGATTTATTGTGGAACTAGGATTCCTGGCACTGCATTCTGATGAAAGTTCATCAAAGGTAAGGGAATATTTATGATGTTATTTCGTATTTTTGTGGACTCTTTGGACTCCAACATGGCGGAGAATGGCTGAGCGCTGTCTCAGACTATTGCATGCTGTGCTTTGTACTAAAGTGATTTAAAAAAAAATCTAACACAGCGGTTGCATTAAGAACCAGTGTATCTTTAATTATATATGCAACATGTATTTTTCAGCAAAGTTTATGATGAGTTTTTCTGTTAGAATACGTGGCTGTCTAAAATTTCTCTGGACATTTTGGTGCCATTTGTGACCATGGCGGCAATGTAGAACCACGATTTATAGCTATAAATATGCACATTTTCGAACAAAACATAAATGTATTGTATAACATGTTCAAAGGTTAGTGATGAATTTTATCTCTATTTGTGGGTTTTTTCACGGTGAAAAAATGGCGTTGTGTTTTGGGCTATTGTGGTGAGCTAACATAAATATATGTTGTGTTTTCGCTGTAAAACATTTTAAAAATCGGACATGTTGGCTGGATTCACAAGATGTTTATCTTTCATTTGCTGTATTGGACTTGTGATTTCATGAAATTATATTATATGATATCCCTGTGGCGCTAGGCTAGGCTATGCTAGTCAGCGTTTCTGATGAGGATGATCCCGGATCCGGGATGGGGGGTCCGTACAATATTCTTGGGATGTCTGGTGTGAACTGCTCTCTTGAGGTCATGCCACAGCATCTCAATCAGGTTGAGGTCAGGACTCTGACTGGGCCACTCCAGAAGGTGTATTTTCTTCTGTTGAAGCCATTCGGTTGTTGATTTACTTCTGCGTTTTGGGTCGTTGTTCTGTTGCATCACCCAACTTCTGTTGAGCTTGTATTGGTGGACATATTCTCCTGCAAAATGTTTTGATAAACTTGGGAATTCAAATCAAAATGTATTTGTCACGTGTGCCGAAAACAACAGGTGTAGACCTTACAGTAGAATGCTTACTTACAGACTCTAACCAATAGT
This sequence comes from Salvelinus sp. IW2-2015, assembly GCF_002910315.2. Classification (NCBI taxonomy): domain Eukaryota; kingdom Metazoa; phylum Chordata; class Actinopteri; order Salmoniformes; family Salmonidae; genus Salvelinus; species Salvelinus sp. IW2-2015. The sequence continues at coordinate 14,280,206 of NC_036863.1, forward strand.
GCAAAAAAGGTAGTAGGTGAACAATAGGTAAGTAAAGAAATAAAACAACAGCAAAAAGACTATATACAGTAGCGAGGCTATAAAAGTAGTGAGGCTACATACAGACACCGGTTAGTCAGGTTGATTGAGGTAGTCGCTCTGGATAAGAGCGTCTGCTAAATGACTTAAATGTAAATGTAATGTAGTATGTACATCTAGATATGGTTAAAGTGACTATGCATATATGATGAACAGAGAGTAGCAGTAGCGTAAAAGAGGGGTTGGCGGGACACAATGCAGATAGCCCGGTTAGCCAATGTGCGGGAGCACTGGTTGGTCGGCCCAATTGAGGTAGTATGTACATGAATGTATTGTTAAAGTGACTATGCATATATGATAAACAGAGAGTAGCAGTAGCGTAAAAGAGGGGTTGCGGGAGGGGGGGCACACAATGCAAATAGTCCGGGTAGCCATTTGATTACCTGTTCAGGAGTCTTATGGCTTGGGGGTAAAAACTGTTGAGAAGCATTTTTGTCCTAGACTTGGCACTCCGGTACCGCTTGCCATGCGGTAGTAGAGAGAACAGTCTATGACTGGGGTGGCTGGGGTCTTTGACAGTTTTTAGGGCCTTCCTCTGACACCGCCTGGTGTAGAGGTCCTGGATGGCAGGCAGCTTGGCCCCAGTGATGTACTGGGCCGTACCCACTACCCTCTGTAGTGCCTTGCGGTCAGAGGCCAAGCAATTGCCGTACCAGGCAGTGATGCAACCAGTCAGGATGCTCTCGTTGCAGCTGTCTAACTTTTGAGGATCTCAGGACCCATGCCAAATCTTTTTTGTTTTCTGAGGGGGAATAGGCTTTGTCATGCCCTCTTTACGACTGTCTTGATGTGTTTGGACAATTCTAGTGATGTGGAATTAATTTTTCTGTCGATGATAGCAAGCTGTCCAGGCCCTGAGGCAGCAAAGCACCCCCAAACCATGATGCTTCCTCCACCATACTTTACAGTTGGGATGAGGTTTTGATGTTGGTGTGCTGTGCCTTTTTTTCTCCACACAGTGTTGTGTGTTCCTTCCAAACAACTCAACTGTAGTTTCATCTGTCCACAGAATATTTTGCCAGTAGCGCTGTGGAACATCCGTGTGCACTTTTGCAAACTTCAGATGTGCAGCAATGTTTTTTTGGGACAGCAGTGGCTTCTTCCGTGGTGTCCTCCCATGAACACCATTCTTGTTTAATGCTTTACGTATCGTAGACTCGTCAATAGAGAAGTTAGCATGTTCCAGAGATTTCTGTAAGTCTTTAGCTGACACTCTAGGATTCTTCTTTAACCTCATAACGCGCTGTGCTCCCAGAGAGAGTAGCTACAGTGCTGAACTTTCTCCATTTGTAGACAATTTGTCTTACCATGGACTGATGAACATCAATGCTTTTAGAGATATTTTGTAACCCTTTCCAGCTTTATGCAAGTCAACAATTCTTAATCTTGGGTCTTCTGAGATCTCTTTTGTTCGAGGCATGGTTCACATCAGGCAATGCTTCTTGTGAATAGCAAACTCATTTAAAAAAGGTTTTTAATAGGGCAAGGCAGCTCTAACCAACATCTCCAAGTTTAGCTGACTCCAATTAGCTTTTGGAGGAGTCATTAGCCTAGGGGTTCACACACTTTTTCCAACCGACACTGTGAATGTTTAAATGATGTATTCAATATAGACAAGACAAATACAATAATGTGTGTGTTATTAGTTTAAGCACACTATGTGTGTATATTGTTGTGACTTAGATGAAGATCAGATCAAATTTGATTACCAATTTATGCAGAAATCCAGGTAATTCCGAAGAGTTCACATACTTTTTCTTGCCACTGTATGTTTATCCTTAACCACTGATTCCTCATCTGGTCTCTTCTCTGCACCAGGGTCCAACCTTACCATGTCACAACTTCTTAGTGTGAATCCTTTCTATAGGTGTATAACGCTCTCACAATCTGACTCAATCTGAATCCATTACCATCCAGATGTAGAATTACCTTTAACACGATCTTCAATCCTCTTTGAACATCATGAAGGAGGACACCAGCATGGTGTGATAAATACTCTTTAAATAATGACATCATACAAAATATTTTCTAAAACCAAAACCAAAACCTTGCTATGGAGAAAATAATTCATAGGCAGATCTATAGGAAAGAGTCTCACCTTTCTGTCGGGATGTCTGAGTGAGCTTCAAAAAACAATTCAGCAATCTCTTAGCATCCTGTTATCTCTGTCTGTCGCTATGGGGAGCAGAAGCCTTTAGATTGGAGTGCGCTAATTAAGACAGGATAATTCACACAAGGCTATAACAATCACCTACTGCACTATATGATAGTTGACCCATCAGAAAGTAAAGCCTCTCTGCACACTGCGATCTATGCAACAAAAAAAAGAAAACATTTCAACCGTTGTCTTTATCAAATCAAATCTAATTGTATTAGTCACATGCGCCGAATATAACAGTGAAATGCTTACTTACAAGCCCCTAACCAACAATCCAGTTAAAAAAATACGCATAAGAATAAGAAATAAAAGGAACAAGTAAGAAAAGAGCAGCAGTAAAATAACAATAGCAGAAGTCTTATGGCTTCGGGGTCGAAGCTGTTTAGAAGCCTCTTGAACCTAGACTTGTCGCTCCGGTACCGCTTGCCGTGTGGTAGCAGAGAACAGTCTATGACTAGGGTGGCTGGAGTCTCTGACACCGCCTGGTATAGAAGTCTTGGATGGCAGAAAGCTTGGCCAAGGTGATGTACTGGGCCATACACACTACCCTCTGTAGTGCCTTGCGGTCGGAGGCCAAGCAGTTGCCATACCAGGCAGTGATGCAACCACTCAGGATGCTCTCAATGGTGTAGCTGTTGAACCATTTGAGAATCTGAGGACCCATGCCAAACCTTTTTCAGTCTCCTGAGGGGGAATAGGTTTTGTCGTGCCCTCTTCACGAATGTCTTGGTGGGCTTGGACCATGTTAGTTTGTTGGTGATGTGGACGCCATGGAACTTGAAGCTCTCAACCTGCTCCACTACAGCCCGTCGATGAGAATGGGGGCGTGCTCGGTCCTCCTTTTCCTGTAGTCCACAATCATCTCCTTTGTCTTGATCACGTTGAGGGAGAGGTTGTTGTCCTGGCACTACACGGCCAAGTCTCTGACCTCCTCCCTATAGGCTGTCTCGTCCTTGTTGGTGATCAGGCCTACCACTGTTGTGTCATTGGCAAACTTAATGATGGTGTTGGAGCCTGGCCGTGCAGTCATGAGTGTACAGGAGGGGCTGAGCACGCACCCCTGAGGGGCCCCTGTATTGAGGATCAGCATGGGGGATGTGTTGTTACCTACCCTTACCACCTGGGGGCGGCCCGTCGAAGTCCAGGATCCAGTTGCAGAGGGAGGTGTTTAGTCCCTGATGAGCTTTGAGGGCACTATGGTGTTGAACGCTGAGCTGTAGTTAATGAATAGCATTCTCACATAGGTGTTCCTTTTGTCCAGGTGGGAAAGGGCAGTGTGGAGTGCAGTAGAGATTGCATAATTTCTCGTTCTGTTTGGACGGTATGCAAATTGGAGTGGGTCTAGGGTTTCTGGGATAATGGTGTTGATGTGAGCCATGACCAGCCTTTCAAAGCACTTCATGGCCTCAGACTTGAGTGCTACGGGTCGGTAGTCTTTTAGGCAGGTAACCTTAGTGATCTTGGGCACAGGGACTATAGTGGTCTGCTTAAAACATGTTGGTATTACAGATTCGGACAGGGAGAGGTTGAAAATGTCAGTGAAGACCCTTGCCAGTTGGTCAGCGCATGCTCGCAGTACACGTCCTGGTAATCCGTCTTGTGAATGTTGACCTGTTTAAAGGTCTTACTCACATCGGCTGCAGAGAGCTCGTCCAGAACAGCTGGTGCTCTCATGCATGTTATCAAGTCCTAAGGGTCGAAATGTTGTTTGGTAAACCACATGAGAGCAATAGATCACAGAGAGCTTAGTCTTCTTTTAATTTTTGCCGAACATATTCTTCAACACCTACTAAACTACTCAATGTGTGTATATAATCCATTCCTATACTACTGTGTCACTTCAAAAAACACATTTGCATGAAATTCAACACAGAAATAGTCAAATATAGCACTGTGAAATGTCATGCTTTCATATAGTACCAATATCCATGGTAAGGATAACTGGATTCCTGGTCTGCAATAGCTGACACTGTAATGGCTACTGTTAAGCTTTTAAACACGACAGCCCTTTTGCCTGCCTGTTCAACTACAGGCCCCCTTTTAGCTAACGGTCCAGGCCATGAAAAGCCTGCAGCAGACACTGATAGCCCTGTCAAGCGTCTCTGCAGCAAAAACTGTGTATTTTTCCCTGTACAATAAGTGCACATCCGAAGGCTGAATGGGGTTATGTGATGCGTGTTTGGTGTGAGTCCTTTATATTCTACTCTCAAATAATGTATACAGTCATTTAACTGACTCAATGAACCGATTCTGTTTGCACAGAGTCTCTTCTGTTCCATGTTGGCTGTGTATAGGCTACAGTACTTGTTCATATAAATGTAATGTGTCACCATAAATGGGAGACGGTTCTCACTTGTGGATGAATTTCCTAAGCAAAAAAACTATATTTACGAAATACTTAACCCTCCATGTGAAGCATTTCTGTGTCTGTGTCTGTGTCTGTGTTAGATGTCTTTGTGAGATCTATGATCCATTTTAAGCCAAGTCCACATTTGGCACATTAGAACACGATTCATACCCTCACTATAATCCGTTAACCGTAACCAAACACCTTAAGTGGGAATATGATTGGCATATAAGAGAGGTGTTAGCTTGTTAGTGCTAAAATCACCTTTAGATTGCACTATGAACACTACAGAGGCTGCGTGGGAGTTTATTGGGCCTGTGTGGGAAACTATGAGCAGTGTGAGGAGTCTCACCACTTCTAGTATGACAGCCTTCCTGCTGTCTGCAGGCTGTTCAGAGAACAATAATGCTCCCCTGTCGGAGGAGCATTATTATATGACACAACCATCTGCCGTGTCGTATGAGATTTTGACTGAGAAAAGGTTGAGTTGTCTTTTCCGTCGCTGCATGTGTATTATATAATAGTGGGCTGCCATGTTTTCTGTCTCAGGGTTCAGGGGATTTGAGTCATTGACTGTAAGGTTTCGACCCCGTAGGGTGATATTCAATAGGCCGTAGTAATGATTCTCGATCATCCACAAGCAACTATTGAAGAACATATTGTAGATTAGTAGTCCTGGAGTAGTCTTGAGTACAGATTTTTTGTCGTAGCCCTGTTTCAACGAGTAAACTAATCACCAAGCCCTTGACTAGTTGAATCAGGTGTGTTTCTCCAGGGCTATAACAAATTATTACTTTTGGGGCTACTGCAGATGACAACCACCATAGAGCAAGAGATTAACCAGTCACTCCAGAAGCAAAAGTTGACCTATTTAGCAAAGGGACTCAACCATGAGAGAACCAATTAGCAATCTGCTTGAGTCCACCACATCTGATTGACAGTGTGTAGAATACTGTAAGCAAAGACATTCTGGTAATATAGAACTGTGCCCATGCTGGCCAGGAGAAGATCACCGACCAAAACATCCAGATTTTCCTCTTCAAACACACACTACTTTTTTTTGGAGATAGTTTCTTATTTTAAACCATTGTAGAGGAAGCCTTCAACGGAACCATATAAAACATGTAAGAATGATGCTGAAAAATACCAAAACAGACAGACTACTGCTGTACTTTTGGACCAGATCTGGGCTGGGAACTCAGTTCCGTTCCTCAAGGGCAGCAGTAGCCTGAAAGCTCGGGTCTTTTTCAGCAGAAATCTTAAATGTTTCATGTCTTGACTTCCTCCCCAAAACAATCTCTAAAAAATTTGCAATATGTATTTCAATTATCAGTCTCATTTCAGGTTAAACCAACCACAATCATGTTATGTGAGAAAGTGAGACATTTGCTGATAGTGTTTTGTGCTAAGATTGTTTTGTGCATTTGTTTTATAAGGACATCTAGCTGTTCTCCTTCTGGGAAAGCTGTGGGGAGGTGTTATCTCTCAGTGGCACGCTGTTCCCAGCTCCTGGAGAGCTTCCTCACTTTTCTATCAAATAATGAATTACTGATTGTGAAACAGAGAAGCTCAGCAGGACTTACGCCAAGGCTGAGAGAGTGATAGAGTCATAAATCAATGGATGACGACCATAAGATGTTTACTCAGAGGTAAAATGGGATCACATTCTTTGCCTTTTGAGCCATAAACACTTAAATACCATAATTATATGATGTTTATTTACAAGAGCATTATACATGATTACATTTTACTCCATAGAGAACTGAATTTAAGACACTAAGTCTTGATAAATCCTTGTTGACGCTACAGTATTAGTTGATAATGTCATCACAACATTCAATAATGATTGGTTGATATAAAATTCATAAAAGATCTATGATCCAACATTTCTACGTAGATTAGTCAATGTATGATGAGCTAACACTTTGTTTCCTTTTCAAAATGCATGTTACACCGAATCCTTGCATGAGACATTCAAAGTTATCTGAACACCTTTTTAAAAGCGTTATGAAACTGCGAGGAAGCTGCAGGGCGAGATATTATTTCCTCAATGAACATTAAATGAAATCACAATGAGGACAATGATGCCTGATTGGGCTCTCTGACTCCAAATTGCATGTAATTGCTGTGTGTTACCGCATTAGGTCTAGCCACTGGTCACAGGCATAAAGGTAGACTATAATTTTTCGACCCAGGAAACATCAATACAAAAACCTAGCCATTTGAATCAAACCTCTTTCAGGCCGCTTGGTCACAAATTATGATGATCTATAGAGGGAAACTCAATTTTTTGTGCATATAAAGTTGGCTTTATGGGTTTTAATGTAAAGTGACATCAAACTTAGTCATTATTTGAATTTAGCTAATTTAGTCATAAAGCCTTGCAGATTAGTTTTCCAATTTGAACCCCAAATATTTTATTTTGCCACCTCAAATACCCCCAAATTAGTAGTCACTATAATTACCTCCAAAAGCACGCCTGTGTCAATCCCACTCCCGTCCTATCCTCTGGCAGGCACCCCTGCTGTCACGTCACGCAGGTGCACCTGAGATTAAATTAGCTGATTTTTACTGCTGAATTGCAGGTGCATATGTTCTACTGGCACATTGCCAACAACCAGTGCAAGCTATATAGGAGGCTTATATGTATTGCCTAGAACTTCTCTAATCATGCAACACAATTATATTTCAGCAAACAATAAGAAGCATTCATTCCCAAATACAACATGTAGACACTTTACAAATGGTTAAATCAAGTATGAGCACCCTCAGTGAGCTACTGCTACTGCACTCTACCATTGCAGCAACTCTGGGATGCATTCAGTAGTTTAAACTGGTTTCCTCTCTGTGACTCCTCATCTGCACTGATGTAAAAAGACAGGATGAAAGCATTGGTCACCCACTAATGGATTTTCTTTCACCTGTCCAGTTCTTTTAGATCAGTCTATATTAAATTAAGCCACAAAGAAATAAAGCCAATTTGGACTATGGAGAAACCCACATGGGAAGGCAGTAATAGGTAATATCTAGAGAATATTGATTGAGCTACTCAATGATGGCTGTACTGTAGGTCAGTAGCTCCTGGGCTGTGGCCTCTCAACACCACGCCCATCAACACGGGCCTTAATAGATAATGGAAGCGATTCATAAATGGTGTCCCATGACTTTTAGCAGAGGCATCTAAAACGGTTATAATCAATCAACTTGTACAGTATGTCTCCTTGACATCTCATTACGCACAGCATAAATTGAAACCTTGATGATCATCTGATGACAAAGTGCGTCCCTAGCTGGCGCACCCTAAAAATGTGTCTTTCCCTTTTGAGTGTGTCATCACTGAAGACTGACAAAGGCTGCTTTTTGGATCTTTTCTCTGAGTATTCTTTAAAGTTTCACTTGGAAGGTGTTCTCTCTTTTCAGTCTGTCTTTCCTTTCCATTCACTCACTAATGAGGTACGGGTCTCAAAATGCTGAGAAAGGTTTTGTATTATTATCTTTGTTTAAGCAGACAATTGTCTCCAAGAGGATAAAATAATGCTTGACAAAAATGTACTTAAATATGGCATATTTCTATAGTCTCTTCATTGTGTTTGGGCTGATTCAGGTGAATCAATGGGCAGCTATGGACACAAGTCTGTGTTTTGAACTTCACCTGTACAGTCTGTTATTTAATAATGACTCATAAGATCATTCATAAGATGTTTAATATAGGTCCTTATAAACCATTTACTAATCATTAGTTAAGTCTTTTTGCATGGCCTCATCTAAAGTGGGGGCTATTTATACAATAAATATTTGATCAATGTTTTGAGTGACCAGTGTAATATCTCACAAAAAGATGGACATGCCATTGGTTGATATAAGCTGGTTTTATGCCAATGTTTGTAAACAAAGTAAATGTTATACAAACACTATAGCCTCAAAACAATAATGTTGATATCATGGTTGGTCAGTCCTTGCATCCATAGTTCTATTCCTGAATTTGAGAGTGGTTACATTTCTCCAGCCCATAACTCCACATAATAAAGCATTTATAATGGATGAGTAAATATTTACTAATTACTCCATTCATAAGATGTTTAAAGCGGTAATCAACAGTAAAAACAATAACAAAGCATTTTCCACACCACTGTTTCGCTAGAAAGCTGAGGGAGGATTATAAAGTGCTACTCATTAGGAAGCTATTATAATGCATTATGAAGAGGGTATTCATAGGAAGTTTTACTGACCTGTTGTCATAAATGAATAGTTAATGAATATTTCTTGGCACAAAATGATGAACAATATTGCTCCTGGTGAGGACAGGAGTGACAACACAGTTTCCTCAGAAAGGCATAGAGCCTGCACTGCACACATCTTTAGCAGAAAATAAATGGTTCCATAAAATAAACAGACATGTTTCATATGAGGTTGTATATCTACTGCTGTCATTTATGAGCTCGTAAATCCTCAAAATGAAAATTTAATTTAGATTTCATTACGATCTCATGAGAAGAATGAGATTGCAAAATGTGCTTATAAGGGTTAAATTTGGTTGATAGGAGTAGGCTACTATATTACAATATCATATTCATTTGCATTGTTGTCAATATGAAATATAATCATTTACTCATTTACTTATCATTTGAATATATTCGCCTGAATTCCCATTCCCAAATAATAATATACAATAACAGTTCACAAATAAAACAAAACTTTCGTTAACAGCTTTTAAGATCATTAATTCAGTAAACTCCCTAGCAATGTAACATTCACATGACACCTTCCAGGTTCTAAAATTGGGATGAAAGCTTCAGGCCTTCACCCAGACTCGGACCGTGGATTAAATTCACGGGTGGCACCACCATCTCCCGGTTGGGCGCCCGACTCTCACTGCTAGATTTATTCATCACCGAGGCATTGGGGCTTGTTTGATTGCTCAAACATGGGCTTGATTTTTTATGTTGAATTTCAAGTAACCCAGTAGCCTCTTTTCATAAACATTGTGATGTTCTTTTTTTAGCATTTGATAAAGATCAAAGTCGATGTTTTCTTCTCAGTTGTCTGTCAGTACGTTTCTCCTAAGGTTTACGTTATAGTTCAGTAGATGATTCAAAATAAATGTTATTTAACCCGGAGATGGATTTATTATGCGTCTTCCTGATAATTTGCTGAAAATAGCCACTAAGCAATGCATGAAGTAGCACTTACACTCTGAAATGACATGCTTTCTTTGATTACAGAGGTGTAATTATGACCAATTACACAATGTCTGAGTTCCTTGAGAGGCACCTTGTGTTTTCAAGGGCTTTCAGGTCAAAGCATGCTGCCTGACATTAGGGGATATGTTATTTCCCAACAAGCCTCTGGCTCTTAGTTACAAAGCTGTAGCCTCTCTGAAAGTACTCAAATCCTGTCAGTTATGGTCTGAAAGATTTCCCCATGTTGTTACAGTACTTCTTTAAACTTGTCCACACAGTTAATAATAATGTTCAGAGCCCTATACTACGAATCAGGTTTGAGAAGTTACCAAGGTAACTTTGGTCAACTTTGAGTTCAACTTGGGATAACCGGTACCATGAAAGCTGATCTCCTTTTAGTCAGGCACCTTTCTGTGGCAACAAATCCTTTAGATGAATCTGTTCCGGGGCAGGCAAACACAGGGCTAACTCAATTTATCCTGAATGAAGTGTCTGAGCCTCGAGTTGAGAACCAATTAAATCAGATTCCCTCCCTCTCGCAAAGATTGCGCCAACATCCTCTTCATTTGAGGAAGACAACTAATTAATGAATAGATTTATTCAATGTGGTTTTTTTTGTGTTAAAAAAGAGTCATGTTAAAATACCTATCATATTACACGTTTGGTAATGACAGAATGCAATTGAAACTTCACTCAGAGTAAAAGTTTTCCATGACTTAATAGAAGTATTTTATCAATAGGTGGGAAAAAAGGTGCTTGTGCATTGATAACACCAAAGAAGGCATTAACGATAAGTAATAAAATAAAGACGGGACTTCTAAAAGCCTATTTCACACCATAGCCAGCTGAATTTGCAAGATAACATTTCTTTCATTTTGATTTCAGCACAAATGAAAATGTGGCAGTGACTCGCCCATGGGTTGATGTTTCAGCATTGTCTCATTGAAGAGTTCGGCATTTGACTAGCTATGTATGACATGCACGCACAGTTACAAGCCTGCTAGAGTTAGCGGCAGGTGGACAAGCAATATGCACCGTCGTAGTACGGATAAAGCCTGAGATAGAATGTGAAGCCAACTGAAGCTGGCAAGCTTAAGAAAACCCAGAGTTGATCTAGCTCCCTTCATAGCATTCCCCTCAGGTCTCTTTCCCTTCTTCATACCAGAATCTCCTCAGCCGCTCAGAATAACATTGACAGTACCCTACAGTTACATTTGTGACATTTTTTCTAGTTTGTGCATTTTTCTACCTCTTCTATCAACAAGTGCATTACCCAGACTGTTAAACAGAACATAAAGACAATACTAGCAATCTCTTTGCTTACCAACCAGAACTGACAACCTCTCCAAACACCTTTCCCCTCTGATCAAAGTGGCTGTACAGGCGCTATACACAATACTATTTTGGCATTCTGTAATTCTGTAGATAAAAGTGTGTATTCTTGTGTTTGACATTTACTGCAGCTGACAGCTATACTGAAAACTGCAAGCACGGGGGTAGAATGGAACATTTCTCGGATGTCGAAATTATAATGGATCTATACTTTTTGAAATAATTGCAATTTTTGGGGGCATTCTTAACAAACAAATTTGTAAGATTTATTTTTTACTAAATCCTCTTCTGAATTTTGAAATCCCGACGTGGCCCTCGAAACAAAATGATTGTCCACCCCTGAATTCGAGGCAGTAATCAGGGCTCACGCTGGTGCCACCAATCAGAGGGCACGGGGCCTCCCACGCCTAGGTCTGCATGCCCGCCTGCATGCCTTTCATGCCTGGGTCTGCCTGCCCATGTGTTTGACATTTACTGCAGCTGACAGTAAATGTGATAGAGAAAATTAGGTTTATTTTCCTATATTGAAAGCTGCAAGCACGGGGGTAGAATGGAACATTTTTCGGATGGCTCTTATACTAGTAGTTTGTCTCGGCAAACATCAACTTCAGTTACTGTATACATTGTTTGGCAGTGTAATGGTTTCTCTGGAACAGCAAAGAAGGATTTGTTTTCATACAATAGGCAGGGTACTGACAAATTGGTAATTATCTGGGAAAGAGAAAGTGAAGGCCACTGTATTCTAAAGCTCTGTAGCATACAGACAGCGAGACAGACAGAAACAGACACAGAGGCAAACAGACTGAAAAATTGACTGACTGACTTAGTGACTGACTGACAGAGCACGAGAGAGAGAATAAGAATCTAAAAGACAAGAATTGTCAACATCTAGTTTCAATTTAACTACCCAGATTGCTTTTTGGATCACTGACACAAAATCCCTTTTTGGCAGTAATAGGACTGTAAAACTGGATGTTGTCCCAAGCAATTGGATTAGCTATGGGGACATTCATAAATGCTCCCTTGAGTCTATAAAATATGCTTATTTAACAGTCAGTTGACTATTCCTTTATTGGTACATTTTCCCAATAGAACAATTTCCCCAGATTACAGTTTGGAATATTAATTATAATTTCTCTTGAGGATGGATCCAACACTCACAGAGATTTCAGTTACTTTTTTCAAAAAGTTACAATCTATTCTACAATCTAGCTGTTCATTGAATAATTAAGTATAGTATAAGAATAATTCAATTAGGACTATCACTTCAGGCAACACCAGTTACTCCCCAATCAAAATAGATGTATGCAGCATGAAAATCTATTGAGGAAAATCAAGCAAACATTCAAAGCAAAGTATTCAGCATTGCTTACCATTTGCATATGAGCACGAGCAGAAGATAGCCAGAAAGCCTCTAAGCTCATCCCTCAACCAACAAGAGATCTTTAAATGTCAGTATTCTGACACAGCCCCCTGACACAGCCCTTTGTGTGTATGTGTGTGTGTGATTTTGTCTAGTTGTCCACGCTGCCTCTAGCCCTGTAGTGTGTGTGTGCGTGTGTGTCCGTTCATCTGCCCATACTGCTTCTTACCCTGAAATTTGTGTCTGCCTGTGTGCATATAGCAGTGCTACCTTTAGCCCTGTGGTGTGTGAGCTTCGGCACAGGGTGTGTGTGCTGAGGCCTGCAGGAAAGGCCTGCACTCTGGCCTGCTGTCTAATTAGAGCAGTGGTAAGCAATATATGGCCCATTCAATCTGGCCTGTGGGAGTTTTTAGGTAGGGGGGATGATTATTTCAGGGTAAAAAACACTTCAGGCCACTCTTGAACATTTAAAACTCAATATAAAGTATGTCGGAATTATAATGGATCTATACATTTATAAATAACTGAAATTTTTCTGAAATTTTTCTTAACAAACAAATTTGTCAATTTATTTTTTACAAAATCCTGGGTATGCATGTACACCAGCCTGACTGCCCCCCATGCCTGGGTACGCTCGTCTTGTACCAACTTCACACTGTAAATCTCAGGACACTTGCAACCCCCCAAAAAATATCTGTCAATAACGCAACCAGAGGTATGTGTGTGCTGAGGCCTGTCTGTACCACCTCCCTTTAATTCTTGAAAGGATTGCATCAATAATGCAGTCAACCCAATGATTTCCAGTCCGAGCAATGTGTTGATGGACGATGTAAATGAACGTAGCTTTTGGACACAATCAATCCTGAGGGGTGAATATGACCAAAGGCCATTCTAAAGCCTCTATAGTCTCCGCTTCTTGGCCCTCTGGGAAATGTGGTCCATCTCTGGGAAACGGGTTACTCGTCATGCCTCTAGCACATCCACATTGCGAAGGGATTTTTCTTTTCATTAAAGAAACTAAGCATTTCACACTAGGACACACAATTCTTTCTCGTCCACCTCCAGGGGTGGTCAGCCACATTCCTCCATAATCGGATTATAGGTCTTTGAGTCTGTCTCATACCTAGCCTGTATGATCCAATGTTGATGTAATCGGAGCAAAGAACACCTGTTAATGCAGGGTGTAGATGTGGCATGAATCCATCCAGATTACAGAGCCTAGCAAAGCATTTCTTTTTTACACTTGTGATCAGTACTCCAGACACTCTTCTAGGGCACGTCAAAGTTTGCATATGGCTGCATGAGGCTTGAGTTGACTGCTGTATGTTTTGGCCTTTCATCACTCCAGCAAATGTCTGCCACAGTGTCAAAACATTTCCCAGTTTGCTAATTGTGGCTCTGATCGAGATAACTTGTGTGAATGTTTGATGCCAAATGCCAATCTCTGTTGTCATCCTCTTCCAAAAAGCCCATTAATTCTATGTGCACACGCATACAAACGGACACACACAACACGGACACACACGGACACACACGGACACACACGACAACACACCACACACACACACACACACACACACACACACACACACACACACACACACACACACACACACACACACACACACACACACACACACAACACACACACACATCACCCAACCACACCCACACAACACACACACACACACACACACACACACACACAACATTTGGAAATTACCTTCTGCTACTCCTAAAAGGTCTTCTTTCTTCAACAAAGCTACAGTTGGTGGTTTATATCACTCTGACTGCAATGTAGGGACCCAACTACTGTCCCCAAAGTGAAGTTGAAAATTTCACTTGTACATAAAGATCACAGCAGTCAATATTGAGTGGCCTAACTATTAAGGCTTCTACCATCTTGGGAGAGTCATATTGTATATTTATTGGATTGGGAAAAGGGGGCAGCTTACAGCTTAATCTAATTACAGTTTACACTTATAGACATTTTATTTCATTTTCGACAGCGTTCCCCAGATGGAGATTGCCACCGCCAACAGGGCAGGAATTGCCACATGGTCTACAGCCTTGGTTGTATTTTCTCCCACTTGCAAAATGTCTCCAGCCTGATGTGTTTTACTTAAACACTGTCTGAAAGAGCTGATTTCCCCCGAGTCATATTACAGAATCTGTCAAATTGTTTTGCAGCCCCTTGAGTAATAAACTACCTCTCCGTGCTATCTAAAGTTCGACCTAGTGCTTCCTCCCCCTGACTTCTCCCCATCAGCATGCGGTCTTCCAAACGTTAGCACACCACCGGGACTCCTCTCTTTCTCACCAGTGCCAACACAAGGGCATTTCAAGCGCCAACAACTAGTGAGCAGGTGCTGTCATGCGACTTCTATGATAGTAGAAGTGCCTTTTATTTGTTTGATGACAGAGACATTTGAGCTTTGTTTTCATAGTGAGTTTATTGCAATATCAAGTGCAACTGAATCTCTGGCATAGGTAAATTTAATCCACTCCACTACTTTCCAATTAGATCATTTCCCAATCTCAATGAATACTACCACATTCGGGTTCATCCGGGTAAGCTGTACTGTACATACAGTGCCTATAGAAAGTCTACATCCACCTTGGATTTATTCACATTTTATTGTGTTACAAATTAGATTATAATGTATTTAATTGTATTTTCTTGTCAACGATCTACACAAAATACTCTAATGTCAAAGTGGAGGAAAAATTCTAATATTTTTTAAAGATAAATGAAAAATGAATCACTAATATACCTTGATTAGATAAGTATTCACCCTGAGTCAATGTTAGAAACATCTTTTCAGGCGATTACAGCTGTGAGTCTTCTTGGGTAAGTCTCATAAGAGCTTTGCACATCTGTATTGTGCAATATTTGCCCAATATTCTTTTCAAAAATGATCATGGCTAGACAGCAATTTTCAAGTCTTGCCATACATTTTCAAACAGATTTAAGTCAAAACTGTAACTTGGCCACTCAGGAACATTCACAGTCTTCTTGGTAAGCAACTCCAGTGTAGATTTGACTACATGTTGTAGGTTATTGTCCTGCTGATAGGTTAATTCCTCTCCCAGTGTCTGGTGTAAAGCAAGTTTTTCTCTAGGATTTGCCTGTGCTTAGCACCATCCTGGTTCTTTTCATCCTGAAAAACTCCCCAGTCTTGGCTGATGTCAAGCATACCCATACCATGATGCAGCCACCACCATGCTTGAAAATAAGGAGGCAGTTACTCAGTGATGTGTTGTGTTGGATTTTCCCCAAACATAACGATTTGCATTTAGGCCAAAAAGTGTATTCCTTTCCTTTGTTTTTTAGTGCCTTGTTGCATATGTAAAGGATGTCACGCTGCTTGCTAAGCGAGTACAAGTTTCTTCCAATTCAGCTCATACCTAGCACAAACTTGGAACCTCTGCCTCACAAACATACGTGACCATCCTCCCTCAAGCGTCTTAGCCAATCGAGCCACCTCAATGCTAGCTAAGGAAGCGACGCAAGCGGGACACTTCAGGCTGACGAGTAAGTTTTACATATCCCTATGTGCTACAAATACGTATGCATGTTTTGGAATATTTTTATTCTTCTTTTCACTGTCATTTAGGTCATTATTGTGGAATCACTACGATGTTGTTCTCAATTTTCTCCTATAACAGCCATTGAATTCTTACTGTAGCTGTTTTATAATCATGGTGACATCCCTTAGTAGTTTTCTTCCTATCCTGCAGCTTGATTCAGAGGGAAAACTGTATCTTTGATGTGTCTGGGTGGTTTAATACATCATCCACAGCATAAGTATTAACTTGACCATGCTTAAATAGATATTCAATGTCTGATTTGTTTTTGTTACCCATCTACCAATCACTGCACTTTTCTATGAGGCTTAAGAAAAGCTCCCTGGTCTTTGTAGTTGAATCCATGCTTGAACTTCAATACTTGACTAAAGGACCTAACACATGTTGTATGTATGTGGGACAGAGGAAGGGTTAGTCATAAAAATGTCATGTCAACCCCTATTATTTCACACAGAGTGAGTCCATGTAACTATGTGATAATTGTTTTGTTTTTTTATAGATTTTTTTAGGGGTAGATCAGCTTTAATATTGCGGATAGATTGTAACTTCCATCAATGTAATTGTCTGCATAATTTCCAATCCCCCATATATTTTTGGGGTAAATATCTATATATTTATATGTATGTATGTGGGACAGAGGAAGGGTTAGTCATAAAAATGTAATGTCAACCCCTATTATTTCACACAGAGTGAGTCCATGTAACTATGTGATAATTGTTTTGTTTTTTTATAGATTTTTTTGGGGGTAGATCAGCTTTAATATTGCGGATAGATTGTAACTTCCATCAATGTAATTGTCTGCATAATTTCCAATCCCCCATATATTTTTGGGGTAAATATCTATATATTTATATATATATATATATACATACATACATACATACATACATACATACATACATACATACATACATACATGTATACATACACATACAAATACAAATACATGTATACATATCTAAAACAATATATATTTTCCTTTATTATAACCCTAACACCCCTCCACTCATTGGAGTAAACTAATAAGCAACAACACTTAGTTTTCTACTTCCAGCTTATACATACTATATATATTTTACAGACACAATCTATTTTACAATAGTAATATTTTTTTTTGTCCTGGCCTTCCTCTAACCTCTCCCATCTACTTCTGATGTCCATCCAGTTTGATTTCTATTTGCCATATATTTTTAACTGTGCTATTTCACAAAAGTTCTGAACCTATATACATTTTACAGACACAGTATATTTTACATTTGTTATCTTGTTGTTATTATTCCCACCCTTCAGCTCCATTCAAACCCTCCCCTCTATCTCTTAACTCCATCCATATTGGATTTCTATTTGTCATACATTTTTCAACTGTGCTGTGATGCTTCACAACAGTTCTGAACCTTTCTATTCTCATTGTTTCTACTGATTGTAAATTAAAGATAAACATTTTTGCGAAAAGTATTATTATATTATTGATCGATTGACTATGACTTTTCAAATCACCCAGTATTGTTGTCTACAGCGTTAGCTCCAGGTAAAAGTTGCAATTCTTCAGCCATTCCTGGACCTGTGACCAAAAACGAGCTACATATGGACAGTACCAAAATAAATGATCTAATGACTCTGCCTCTTCGCAGCAAAATCTGCAGAGCTGGGAATGTTGTATCCCCCCATATCTATAACATTCTATTGGTTAATAATTTCAATTGAAAAATTATAAATTTTGAATCTGGCGTCGTTTTGCGTGTCAATACATAAACCATGTGCCATGGAATCGGTACATCGAAAATCTCTTCCCAACTATTTTGCAATCTATATGGCACAGCTGTCAATTTATTGGTCCTTAAATTAAATTGGTATACTTTTTATTTAGCATACTTTTCTTTAACCAATTATGGTCTTTAATTCAAGGCCGACAGTCAAGTTCCCTACTTTTTCCCCCTTCCACTTTCCTCTTCCATTTTTGTGGCAATGCTGCTATTAGTTGGTTGTAATTTTGGGTAGAGAAAACATTTCCATATATTTGTGTTAGCTACATGTGTGACATAACTTTACCAGTCCCATTTATGATATAATTTACAAAGATTATACCTTTTTTTAATGTTATCGAAAAATAACGTTTTTTTTTATCAATTAGTATATTTGAGTTTAACCATAATATTTGTTGTATTATTTGTTCTGTCTTTTTTGGTGGATTAAACTAAAATTGCAACCAACTTTCTATGGCTTGTTTAAAAAATAACGATATTTTGGAGATTATTTCATTTTCAAAATAACCGAAATTGAGCGGTTGTGATCTGAATAAAGGGAAAAAGGATATTCTTGAACATGGGGTGAGACATTCTTACTTATTTGCAAGAAAACCAGTTCGGATTTAACTTCTTATGGCTGCAGGGGCAGTATTGAGTAGCTTGGATGAAAGGTGCCCAGAGGTGCCCATAGTAAACTGCTTGCTCCTCAGTCCCAGTTGCTAATATATGCATATTATTATTAGTATTGGATAGAACACACTCTGAAGTTTCTAAAACTGTTTGAATGATGTCTGTGAGTATAACATAACTCATATGGCAGGCAAAACCCTAAGAAAAAATCCAAACAGGAAGTGTGAAATCTGAGGTTGGTCGATTTTCAACCAAGCCCCTATGGAATACACAGTGGGATATGGATGAGTTTGCACTTCCTACAGCTTCCACTAGATGTCAACAGTCTGTAGAACCTTGTCTGATGCCTCTACTGTGAAGTGGGGCCGAAGGAGACAGGAATTAGTCAGGTCTATCATGACCTGACCATGCTCTGACCATGCGCGTTCACATGAGAGGGAGCTCTGTTCCATCGCACATCTGAAGTCAATGGAATTCTCCAGTTGGAACGTTACTGAAGATTTGTGTTAAAAACATTCTAAAGATTGATTCAATACATCGTTTGACATGTTTCTACTGACTGTTACGGAACTTTTTGACATTTCGTCTGCTTTTAGTGAACGCGCTTCCTGACTTTGGATTTGTTTACCAAACACGCTAACAGAAATAGCTATTTGGACAAAAATGATGGACATTACCGAACAAAACAAACATTTCTTGTGGAAGTGGGAGTCCTGGGAGTGCATTCTGATGAAGATCAGCAAAGGTAAGTGAAGATTTATAATTCTTTTTATGAGTTTTGTTGACTGCACAATTTGGCRGGTAACTGTATGGCTTCCTTTTGTGGCTGAACGCTGTTCTCAGATTATTGAATATTGTGCTTTTGCCGTAAAGCTTTTTGAAATCTGACACAGCGGTTGCATTAAGAACAAGTGTATCTTTAATTCTATGTAAAACATGTCTCTTTCATCAAAGTTTATGATGAGTATTTATGTTATTTGATGTGGCTCTCTGCAATTTCTCTGGATATTTTGGAGGCATTTCTGAGCATGGCGCCAATGTAAACTGAGGTTTTTGGATATAAATATGAACTTCATCAAACAAAACATATATGTATTGTGTAATATGATGTCCTATGAGTGTCATCTGATGAAGATCATCAAAGGGTAGTGATTAATTTTATTTGCCTGCCATATGAGTTCTGTTATACTCACAGACATAATTCAAACAGTTTTAGAAACTTCAGAGTGTTTTCTATCCAATGGTAATAATAATATGCATATACTATCATCTGGGACAGAGTAGGAGGAAGTTCACTATGGTCACCAATTCATCCAAAAGTGAAAATGCTGCCCCCTATCCCAAAGAAGATAACGGGATTGCAGCCATAAGAATTAACTTTTGTATGACTAGAGCCTTAAGTGAGAGGTCTAATGCCTTAATATCTAATACTTTCTTCCCTTCAAATTCATATTCATTATATAAATTCAGTAGACCCTTTAAATTGTATCTGTATTGCCATTCCAAATAAAATTGAATATTTTTTGCTCATATATTTAAAAAAAACAGGTCGCTAGGTGTAGGCAAAACAATAAGCAAATAGGTCAACTGCGATATGACTAAAGAGTTAATTAGAGTGATTTTTTTACAAATAGAGAGGTATTTTCCTTTCCATGGAAGCGACATCTTATCTATTTTTGCTAACTTTCTATTCAAATGTATTAGAGTGAGATTATTTATTTATTTCGGGATACGTATACCGAGTATATCCACAGACCATATTATTGGTAAACTACACTGTAATGTAAAAGTCGTATTTTTTTGTGATCCAATACGTAATATAGTACACTGGTTTTAATACAGAGACGTTAGAAAAAGTATCTAGATTGTCTATGAGGCTGTGAAGGGATTCTAATCTTGTATTAAAAAGAAAACATGAGTCATCAGCGTAGAACCTTTGTTTTTAAGCCCTGGATTTCTAATTGCTTAATATTATTGTTGGATCTGATTTTAACAGCCAACATTTCGATGGCAATAATAAATAGATATGCCGATAGTGGACAACCTTGTTTTACTCCTCTTGACAGTTAAAAACTTTCTGAGATGTTGCCATTATTTACTATTTCATAGCTAGGGTTACTACACATAACTTTAACCCATTTTATAAGAGATTCTCCCAAATTGAAATATTCCAGGCATTTAAATATAAACTCCACTCGTACTTTATCAAAGGCCTTTTCAAAGTTAGCTATGAATACCAGGCCTGGTTTCCCAGATATTTTATGTGATTTGTTAAGCCAAATTTTACTACTGAACTAATTTAGGCTTGCCTTAACAAAGGGTCTGAAAATGTTTGCAATGTCCAATTTGTTATTGTTACCCATCTGCCAATCACTTCCCTTCTTTGAGGGATAACATGGCGCTGTAAGGCAGCCAAAACAGAAAGGTATACATTATCCAGATGCATGGTTGTATTGTGTTTGACATTTTCAAATAAATCTATCTATCTATCTTTCGAGGAGCTCCCTGGTCTTTTTAGTTGAATCTGCGCTTGAATTCAATAATTGACTGAGTGATCTTACAGATGTATGGGGGACAGAGGAAGGGGTAGTCATAAAAAGATAATGTCAACCCCTATTATTTCACACATAGTGATTCCATGTAAGATATTATGTGATTTGTTAAGTCACATTTTATTTCTGAACTACACTGAACAAAAATATGAATGCAACATGCAACAATTAAAAATATTTTACTGTGTTACAGTTCAGATAAGGGAATCAGTCAATTGAAACAAATGTATTAGGCACTAATCTATGGATTTTGCATGACTGGGAATACAGATATGCATCTGTTGGTCAAAGAGTAGAAAGCCAGTCAGTATCTGGTGTGACCACAATTTGCCTCATGCAGCGCAACAAATCTCCTCCATTTGATCAGGCTGTGCGAAGTTGCTGGATATTGGCGGGAACTGGAGCACGCTGTCTTGCACGTCGATCCAGAGCATCCCAAACTTGCTCAATGGCTGAAATGTCTGGTGAGTATGCAGGCCATGGAAAAACTGGGACATTTTCAGCTTCCAGGAATTGTGTACAGATCCTTGTGACAAGGGGCTATGCATTATCATGCTGAACCATGAGGTGATGGCGGTGGATGAATGGCATGACAATGGGCCTCAGCATCTCGTCACGGTATCTCTGTGCATTCAAATTGCCATCACTAAAATGCAATTGTGTTCATTGTGTGTAGCTTATGCCTGCCCATACCATAACCCCACCCCCACAATTGGGCACATACAGCTGTCTGCCATTTTATAGATTTTTTTATTTTTATTTCATCTTTATTTAACCAGGTAGGCCAGTTAAGAACAAGTTCTCATTTACAACTGCGACCTGGCCAAGATAAAGCAAAGCAGTGCGATAACAACAACACAGAGTTACACATGGGATAAACAAACGTACAGTCAATAACACAATAGAAACATTTGTATACAGTGTGTGCAAATGAAGTAAGGAGGTAAGGCAATAATAGGCCAGTAGTGGCGAAGTAATTACAATTTAGCAATTTACGCTGGAGTGATATATGTGCAGATGAGGATGTGCAAGTAGAAATACTGGTGTGCAAAAGAGCAGAAAAACAAAAACAAAAATGGGGATGAGATAGGTAGTTGGTTGGATGGGCTATTTACAGATGGGCTGTGTACAGCTGCAGCAATCGGTAAGCTGCTCAGACAGCTGACGCTTAAAGATAGTGAGGAAGATATAAGTCTCCAACTTCAGTGATTTTTGCAATTTGTTCCAGGCATTGGCAGCAGAGAACTGGAAGGAAAGGCGGCCAAAGGAGGTGTTGGCTTGGGGATGACCAGTGAAATATACCTGCTGGAGAGTGTGCTACGGGTGGGTGCTGCTATGGTGACCAGTGAGCTGAGATAAGGCAGGGCTTTACCTAGCAAAGATTTATAGATGACCTGGAGCCAGTGGGTTTGGCGACGAATATGTAGCGAGGACCAGCCAACGAGAGCATACAGGTCGCAGTGGTGGGTAGTATATGGGGCTTTGGTGACAAAACAGATGGCACTGTGATAGACTGCATCCAATTAGCTGAGTAGAGTGTTGGAGGCTATTTGGTAAATGACATCGCCGAAGTCGAGGATCGGTAGGATAGTCAGTTTTACAAGGGTATATTTGGCAGCATGAGTGAAGGAGGCTTTGTTGCAAATTAGGAAGCCGATTCTAGATTTAACTTAGGATCGGAGATGCTTAATGTGAGTCTGGAAGGAGAGTTTACAGTCTAGCCAGACCCCTAGGTATTTATAGTTGTCCACATATTCTAAGTCATAACCGTCCAGAGTAGTGATGCTAGTCGAGCGGGCGGGTGCGGGCAGCGATCGGTTGAAGAGCGTGCATTTCATTTTACTGGCATTTAAGACTAGTTGGAGGCCATGGAACGAGTGTTGTATGGCGTTGAAGCTCGTTTGGAGGTTTGTTAACACAGTGTCCAAAAAAGGGCCAGATGTATACAGGTAGAGGTGGATCAAAGAATCATCCGCAGCAAGAGCGACATCATTGATATATACAGAGAAAAGAGCCGGCCCGAGAACTGAACCCTGTGGCACCCCCATAGAGACTGCCAGAGGTCTGGACAACAGGTCCTCTGATTTGACACAGTGAACTCTATCTGAGAAGTAGTTAGTCAACCAGGCGAGGCAGTCAATAGAGAAACCAAGGCTGTTGAGCCTGCCGATAAGAATACGATGATTGACAGAGTCAAAAGCCTTGGCCAGGTTGATGAAGACGGCTGCACAGTACTGTCTTTTATCTATGGCGGTTATGATATCGTTTAGGACGTTGAGCGTGGCTGAGGTGCACCCGTGACCAGCTCGGAAACCGGATTGCATAGCGGAGAAGGTACGGTGGGATTCGAAATGGTCGGTGATCTATTTGTTCACTTGGCTTTTGAAGACTTTAGAAAGGCAGGGCAGGATGGATATAGGTCTGTAACAGTTTGGGTCTAGAGTGTCTCCCCCTTTGAAGAGGGGGATGACCGCGGCCGCTTTCCAATTTTTAAGAATCTCAGACGATATGAAAGAGAGATTGAACAGACTAATAATAGGGGTTTCAACAAAGGCGGCGGATCATTTTAGGAAGAGAGGGTCCAGATTGTCTAGCCCAGTTGATTTGTAGGGATCCAGATTTTGCATCTCTTTCAGAACATCAACTGTCTGGATTTGGATGAAGGAGAAGCGGGGAGGGGGGGCGGGGCTTGGGCCAGTTGCTGTGGGAGGTGCAGATCTGTTGGCCGGGGTTGGGGTAGCAAGGTATATTTCAAACCGGGATCCATCTGTGAAGAGCACACTTCTGCAGCGTGCCAGTGGCCATCAAAGGTGAGCATTTGCCCACTTTAGTCGATTACGACGCCAAACTGCAGTCAGGTCAAGACCCTGGTGAGGACGACGAGCACGCAGAAGAGCTTCCCTGAGACAGTTTGTGCTGAAATTCTTTGGTTGTGCAAACTCCGTCTCATCAGCTGTCCGGCCTCAGACGATCCCACAGGTGAAGAAGCCGGATGTGGAGATCCTGGGTGGGTGTGTTATATGTTGTCTGCGGTTGTGAGGCCGGTTGGATGTACTGCCGAATTCTCTAAAACGACGTTGGAGGCGGTTTACAGTACAGAAATTAACATAAAATTATCTGGCAACAGCTCTGGTGGACATTCCTGCAGTCAGGGTGCCAATAGCACTCTCCCTCAACTTGAGACATTGTGTCACAATGTGGCATTGTGTTGTGTGACAAAACTGCACCTTTTAGAGTAGTCTTTTATTGTCCCACAGCACAAGGTGCACCTGTGTAATGATCATTCTGTTCAATCAGCTTCTTGATATACCACACCTGTCAGGTGGGTGGCTTATCTTGGCAAAGAAGAAATGCTCACCAACAAGGATGTAATCACATTTCTCAGGAGGCTGAAGAAATTGAGCTTGGCACCTAAAACCCTTACAAACTGTTACAGATGCACAATTGAGAGCATCCTGTCGGGGTGTATGGCAACTGCATTGCCCGCAATCGCAGGGCTCTCGAGAGGGTGGTGTAGTCTGTCCAACGCATCACCGGGGGAAAATTGCCTGCCCTCCAGGACACCTACTGCACCCGATGTCACAGGAAGGCCAAAAAGATCATCACGGACAACAACCACCTAAGCCACTGTCTGTTCACCCCGCTATCATCCAGAAGGCGAGGTCAGTACAGGTTTATCAAAGCTGGGACGGAGAGACTGAAAAACAGCTTCTATCTCAAGTTTATCAGCCTGTTAAATAGCACTTTTGATGCTGCTGCCCTCTATACATAGACTTGAAATCACTGGCCACTTTAATAAATGGAACACTAGTCAGTTTAATAATGTTTATATATTTTGAATTACCCATCTCATATGTATATACTGTATTCTATTATTTTCTACTATATTTTAGTCTATGCCGCTCTGACATTGCTCATCCAAATATTCATATATTCTTAATTCCATTACTTTACTTTAGATGTGTGTGTATTGTGTGTATTGTTGTGAAAGTGTTAGATATTACTTGTTAGACATTACTGCACTGTTGGAGCTAGAAACACAAGCATTTCGCTACACCAAAAATAACATCTGCCAAACGTGTATGTGACCAATACAATTTGATTTGATTTGATTTGTGCACAACATTTGAGAGAAATAAGCTTTTTGTGTCTGGAAAATTTCTCGGCTCTTTTTTCATTTTGCATTTTCTATTTTTGTTCAGTATAATTTAGGCTTGCCTAAACAGAAGGGGTGAATACATATGCAATGACTATATTTTAGTTATTACATTTTTATGAATAATATATTATTTTATGAATAATAATTTAAAAAAATCTGTTTTCACTGACAGTATTTTGTGTAGAGCAATGATCCCAAAAAATGTTGGGACCATGATCTTAATTCTGCAAGAATTGTTGAGGTATCAATGTCCATAATTACTACCTCAACTGGCCAGTGTGATTTTTTAGAGAGGGCGGGAACACCGTGACCTTGACCAAATTTATACGCTTTAGTTGTCAGGATTCGTTTACACTTCAAGACTATCCATACAAGATGCGTCTTCAACTACCTCCAGAGGTGGTCAGGAAGATCTAATAACAATCAGATCGCAATGCGTCTTTTGATTGTCTACACCTATTGACAAATGTGGGCACAATCAGAATGTGGACAAGATCAGGAAAACAGGCGCATGTTAGAACCAGGTATAAACAAGGCTTTAGTCGATTCTTTGTCCTGATTTGATATTGTGTTAAATAGAGACTCCAATAGAGCATATTTTGAACTCCTACGTTTTGCCTATTCTTCTTGACATTTCAAACCTCACAATAATTTGAGTGACGCATGTGGCAAACCTCAATTCAATAAACTAATGTCCATTTTAAGTCAACAAATACTTATTTTTTTCCCCCAAGTCATTTGCATAGTCAATCTGTGGGGACACAATACATTCCAGAGGAGTCTGGATCTCTATGAAGACAAGGAGAAATGAAGGACAGAAAGCAATTATGGAGTTAGGTGTTTGGCTTGTCTTTCAGTGTCATATAGTGTAGTGACCTTGAATAAACCCTTGACTAACTGACACAGCTCTCTTTCCCAAGAGCAAAAACACACACTTTACTTTTTGAACAGCACTTCTGTACTGTCTTCCTGCAGTTTGAGCCCAGCCACTCTCCTCTCTCCTGAGATAGTGATTGGATGGCAAAAACTCCTGCCGTTTCTGACAAGGTTATATGGCTTAAGCATGAAACTAATGGCAAGGGAGCCACATCCAATCAAAAATAGAAATCTTACTATTCTTGAAGCTTTCTTACCAATGTTCACACAATATCTTTGTTTTCTACTGCACACACAGACACATACTATCACGTTTCAATGTAAGACCCAAATGGAGGCTGTGTCGAAGTAAAAATGTTTATTACAGCAACAGGGGCAGGTAAATGACAGGTCAAGGCAGGCCGGGATCGGTAATCCAGAGTAGTGGGGCAAAGCTACAGGACGTCAGGCAGGCTCAGGGTCAGGGTAGGCAGAAAAGGTCAAAACTGGGAAAAACAGGAACAATCAAGAGACAGAAACAGAGGGGGAAATGCTGGTAGGCTTGACAAAACATAACAAACTGGCAACAGACAAACAGAGAACACAGGTATAAATACACAAGGGATAATGGGGAAGATGGGCAACACCTGGAGGGGGTTGGAGACAAGCACAAAGACAGGTGAAACATATCAGGGCATGACACATACTGTAATTCTGAAAGATGGACACATCTACCTGTGTGGGAAGTCCACCTGGTAGTCAAAATATACACGTTTTACTGTACAAGATAAAACTTTAAAAACTATAAACTATAACTCAAAGACTAAAACAGTATTCTATTAGACAATGGAGAAAATAGCTACAGTGTACATATACTGTAGCTATGTGGGTTCAATTGAATAGAGACCATGGTCATAGAAAACGTAAAGTCATGTAATATATCTATTCTCAAACCATCAAACTTTGAATGGCCAAGGTTACAGACAAGGTTAAAACTAAGTTCTCGACACAATAAACCACTTCCCGGTGCATCTGTAACTTCCAGTGAGTACTTGGCCGGGTGCCATTGGTGCTTCAGACCTCCACCAATCACGACCCCCTCCTGTGTAGATGTCTCCAATCAAACATGATTAATTAATCCACTTTTGACAACCATGACAGGTCTCAGTAACAAGTGATGTCTCCAAACGTTCTAAGCGGTCACCTTCAGGAGAAAGCTTGTCTTTGACAAGGTCATGTGCCGATATCATCTAAGGACTCAGAGTAATTGGGGAAGAACAGTAGAGTTTAAATATACATAGTCTGGCGCGCTTGATGCGTTCCAGACTGAAGGGTGTTAGATGTCAGCTTTTATTAGACTTTGAGATGCATTTGGTCATTGGCGTAGTCAAGATCTAATACCTAATTGGTTTTCCCTTACCTATGAGGTTGGCTAAAATTCATTTTCTGAACAGTTTAGACTTAACAACTTTATATATGAATGCTGGGAAGAGTTCGTTCCAATAACTCAGACATAAAGAGAGTGTATTCAGTTCATTAGCTACTGTATAAAGCATTGGGATTAAAGTATTTTTTCCAAGCAAAATACTTACAAATTCTGAATACTTTTGAGTTTTGAAAAGCTCCTTCCAACTTTGATATACTGTACTTCTGTGAACAACTACCCTCACTTCAGGACAAAGCCAAGTCATTTGAAATACAACAACATAAGTATACTGTATACCATTACTGAACAGCAATACATCACGATAGCCTTGGCATATAGAGCATAATGACACAGGGCCATGTAAATGAATGGCCACAAATCCACCATCCACCTTCTGTGAAAACCATCAACCATCCACCTTATGCTGTATATGTCTAGGCCTCACAGTCCACTTGTCTGCTACTCCACAGTGGTCTATTGTCATTGGAGAAAACTCTGTCTACCCCTCTCTCTCTCCAAGCTATCCTCCACCTTTGTCTGTGGTGTTATGATTAATTAATGGGTTCATTCTCAAAATGAATCTTAAACTGAGAGGAGGACCCCAGACGATCCTTTGAAGAAGGAAAGCTGATAACAAGGGGATAGGAGATGATGTGGAAAAGACTAGTTGAATGAAAGCTAACACTTTGCGGGAGTCTGCATGAGGCTTTCATTGACATGGTCGGGAGCTTGATATTAGCAGGTTATGCTAGACTTTGTTCACAGCAGTTACTTAGCCTCTAAGTAAGTAAGTAGGTACTAACTTCCACTTAAGTCAAATTTCACTGTCATACATGGATGTCAATGCGAAACTAAGTGAAAATGTTACTTAAGCGAAAGTTAAGATTCGCCTTAGTTAGATCTTACATCTCCTACATTCACCTGTAATAGTAGTTTCTAGAAAAAGCAGGGTAAGGAATTCATCCCCGGCATTACTTTTGTGTAACTGCATTGTATGCAAAGACATTACCAATGCAACCGAGTGTATGTGGGCATCAGAAACAGGTAATGCTCCATTAATATTCTACTGCACTGTTTCATTACCATAGTATTTCCCTCTTTCAACAAATTTCAGATTAATATCAATTTTAATTTGTTTTCAGCACATACCAGCATGCAACTGAGTAAGCAGGCAGCAGCTAGTAGCCATGTAAATGATCCACAATCCAGGATCATGCAATGTAACGGTACACTACCGTTCAAAAGTTTAGGGTCACTTAGAAATGTCCTTGTTTTTTAAAGAAAAGCACATTTTTGTCCATTAAAATAACATCAAATTGATCAGAAATACAGTGTAGACACTGTTAATGTTGTAAATGACTATTGTAGCTAGAAACGGCAGATTTTTTATGTAATATCTACGTAGGCGTACAGCGGTCCATTATCAGCAACCATCATTCCTGTGTTCCAATGGCAGGTTGTGTTAGCTAATCAAAGTTTATAATTTTAAAAGGCAAATATATCATTAGAAAACCTTTTTGAAATTATGTTAGCACAGCTGAGAACTGTTGTTCTGGTTAAAGAACAAATAAAACTGGCCTTTTTAAGACTAGCTGAGAATCTGGAGCATCAGCATTTGTGGGTTCGATTACAGGCTCAAAATGGCCAGAAACAAAGACTTTCTTCTGAAACTCGTCAGTCTATTCTTGTTCTAAAAAATAAAGGCTATTCCATGTGAGAAATTGCCAAGAAACTGAAGATCTTGCGCCGGTGCACAACTGAG
Organism: Salvelinus sp. IW2-2015; assembly: GCF_002910315.2. NCBI lineage: Eukaryota > Metazoa > Chordata > Actinopteri > Salmoniformes > Salmonidae > Salvelinus > Salvelinus sp. IW2-2015. The sequence goes on from NC_036863.1 coordinate 14,309,381, forward strand.
CAAGAGGACAAGTACACTAGTGTCTGGTTTGAGAAACAGATGCCTCAAAAGTCCTCAACTGGCAGCTTCATTAAATAGTATCCGCAAAACACCAGTCTCAACGTCAACAGTGAAGAGGCGACTCCGGATGCTGGCCTTCTAGGCAGAGTTGCAAAGAAAAAGCCATATCTCTGACTGGCCAATAAAAATAAAAGATTAAGATGAGCAAAAGAACACATACACTGGACAGAGGAACTCTGCCTAGAAGGCCAGCATCCCGGAGTCGCCTCTTCACTGTTGACGTTGAGACTCCAGATACAAAACTAGTCTAAAGAAGGCCAGATTTATTGCTTCTTTAATTAATCAGAACAACAGTTTTAAGCTGTGCTAACATAATTGCAAAAGGGTTTTCTAATGATCAATTAGCCTTTTAAAATGATAAACTTGGATTAGCTAACACAATATTCCATTGGAACACAGTAGTGATGATTTCTGAAAATGGGCATCTGTATGCCTATGTAGATACAGTTGAAGTGGGAAGTTTACATACACTTAGGTTGGAGTCAATAAAACTCATTTTTCAACCACTCCACAGATTTCTTGTTAACAAACTATAGTTTTGGCAAGTTGGTTAGGACATCTACTTTGTGCATGACACAAGTCCTTTTTCCAACAATTGTTTACAGACAGATTATTTCACTTATAATTCACTGTATCACAATTCCAGTGGGTCAGAAGTTTACATACACTAAGTTGACTGTGCCTTTAAACAGCTTGGAAAATTCCAGAAAATTATGTCATGGCATTAGAAGCTTCTGATAGGCTAATTGACATCATTTGAGTCAATTGGAGGTGTACCCGCGGATGTATTTCAAGGCCTACCTTCAAACTTAGTGCCTCTTTGCTTGACATCATGGGAAAATCAAAGGAAATCAGCCAAGACCTCAGAAAAAAAACATTTAGACCTCCACAAGTCTGCTTCATCCTTAGAGGCAATTTCCAAACACCTGAAGGGACCATGTTCATCTGTACAAACAATAGTACGCAAGTATAAACACCATGGGACCACGCAGCTGTCATACCGCTCAGGAAGGAGACTCGTTCTGTCTCCTAGAGATTAACTTACTTTGGTGCGAAAAGTGCAAATCAATCCCAGAACAACAGCAAAGGACCTTGTGAAGATGCTGGAGGAAACAGGTACAAAAGTATTTATTTCCTCAGTAAAACGAGTACTATATCGACATAACCTGAAAGGCCGCTCAGCAAGGAAGAATCCACTGCTCTAAAACTCCCATAAAAAAGCCAGACTGCACATGGGGACAAAGATCATACTTTTTGGAGAAATGTCCTCTGGTCTGATGATAGAAAAATACCACTGTTTGGCCATAATGACCATCGTTACGTTTGGTGGAAAAAGGGGGAGGCTTGCGAGCCGAAGAACACCATCCCAACTGTGAAGCACGGGGTGGCAGCATCATGTTGTGGGGTTCCTTTGTTGCAGGAGGGACTGGTGCACTTCACAAAATAGATGGCATCATGAGGAGGAAAATTATGTGGATATTGTAAAGCAACATCTCAAGACATCAGTCAGGTAGCTAAAGCTTGGTCGCAAATGGGTCTTCCAAATGGACAATGGCCCCAAGCATACTTCCAAAGTTGTGGCAAAATGGCTTAAGGACAACAAAGTCAAGGTATTGGACTGGCCATCACGAAGCCCTGACCTCAATCCTATAGCAAATTTGTGGGCAGAACTGAAAAAGCGTGTGCGAGCAAGGAGGCCTACAAATCTGACTCAGTTACACCAGCTCTGTCAGGAGGAATGGGCCAAAATTCACCCAACTTATTGTGGGAATCTTGTGGAAGGCTACCTAAAATGTTTGACCCAAGTGAAACTATTTAAAGGCAATGCTACCAAATACTAATTGAGTGTCTGTAAACTTCTGACCCACTGGGAATGTGATGAAAGAAAGAAGAGCTGAAATAAATCATTCTCTACTGTTATTCTGACATTTCACATTCTTAAAATAAAGTGGTCATCCTAACTGACCTAAAACAGGGAATTTTTACTCGGATTAAATGTCAGGAATTGTGAAAACTGAGTTTAAATGTATTTGGCTAAGGTGTATGTAAACTTCCGGATTAAACTGTATTCCATAAAACATCTGCCTTTTCCAGCTACAATAATCATTTACAACATTAACAATGTCAACAATATATTTCTGATCAATTTGATGTTATTTATATTGACCAAAAATTAGCTTTTCTTTAAAAAAAGGACAATTCTAAGTGACCCCAAGTTTTTGAACGGTAGGGTATGTATATATATAACATAACAAGATTCAAGCAAACCTAACAATATTTGTATGAACATAACAAGATTCAACAACTGAGACATAAACTGAACATTTTCCACAGACATGTGACTAACAGAAATGGAATAATGTGTCCCTGAAGAAAGAGGGAGGGGTCAAAATCAAAAGTAACAGTCAGTATCTGGTGTGGCCACCACCTGCATTAAGTACTGCAGTGCATCTCCTCCTCATGGACTGCACCATATTTGCCAGTTCTTGCTGTGAGATGTTACCCCACTCTTCCACCAAGGGACCTGCAAGTTCCTGGACATTTCTGGGGTGAATGGCCCTAGCCCTCACCCTCCGACCCAACAGGTCCCAGACGTGCTAAATTGGATTAAGATCCGGGCTCTTTGCTGGCCATGGCTGAACACTGAACACGTGATTCCAGGAAATCACGCACAGAATGAGCAGTATGGCTGGTGGCATTGTCATGCTGGAGGGTCATGTCAGGATGAGCCTGCAGGAAGGGTACCACATGAGGGAGGAGTATGTCTTCCCTGTAACGCACAGCATTGAGATTGCCTACAATGACAACAAGCTCAGTCCGATGATGCTGTGACACACCGCCCCAGACTATGGCGGACCCTCCACCTCCAAATCGATCCCGCTCCAGAGTACAGGACTAGGTGTAACGCTATTTTTTTCCGACGATGAACGCAAATCCGACCATCACCCCTGGTGAGCCAAAACCGCGACTTGTCAGTGAATAGCACTTTTTGCCAGTCCTGTCTGGTACAGCGACGGTGGGTTTGTGCCCATAGGTGACGTTGTTGCCGGTGATGTCTGGTGAGGACCTGCCTTACAACAGGCCTACAAGCCCTCAGTCCAACCTCTTTCAGCCTATTGTGGACAGTCTGAGCACTGATGGAGGGATTGTGCGTTCCTGGTGTAACTCGAGCAGTTGTTTTTACCATCCTGTATCTGTCCCGCAGGTGTGATGTTCGGATGTAGCCATCCTGTGCAGGTGTTGTTACACGTGGTCTGCCACTGTGAGGACGATCAGCTGGCTGTCCTGTCTCCCTGTAGCGCCGTCTTAGCGTCTCACAGTTCGAACATTGCAATTTATTGCCCTGGCCACATCTGCAGTCCTCATGCCTCCTTGCAGCATGCCTAAGGCATGTTCACGCAGATGAGCAGGGACCCTGGGCATCTTTCTTTTGGTGTTTTTCAGAGTCAGTAGAAAGACCTCTTTAGTGTCCTAAGTTTTCACATCTGTGACTTTTATTGCCTACCGTCTGTAAGCTGTTAGTGTCTTAACAACCGTTCCACAGTGCATGTTCATTAATTGTTTATGGTTCATTGAACAAGCATGGGGAACAGTGTTTAAACCCTTTACAATGAAATCTGTGAAGTTATTTGGATTTTTATGAATTATCTTTGAAAGACAGGGTCCTGAAAAAGGGACGTTTCATTTTTTTCTGAGTTTTATATATATATATATATATATACTTTATTATATTCTACTGGATTTTAGTCAATGCCACTCTGACATTGCTCGATTTAATATTCATATATTTCATTTACTTTAATATTTGTGTGTATCATTGTGAATTTTTAAATACTAGTGCCCTGTTGGAGCTAGGAACACAAACCTATCGCTACACCCATAATAACATCTCCTAAATATGTTTATGTGACCAATTAGATTTGATTTGATTATGCATTTCATGAAATGCATAAAATGTATCACTGCAAGTCATTCTGATTTTGTCAAAGGTGGGCACAGATTGAAGACTATATCCACTATGGTGCTCAAGGCCTAATACCCATTTAGTTGTACTAATTCAACTAATGGAACAAAGACTATAACAATGTTCTGAAGATGATATTAAACCTACCAGCCCACAGTACGCTTGATAGAGGACAATGAGACATAAACAAAGGCTGACTGCAGACTAAAGAACAAAGTAGTCTTTCTGAGCAGTAGAAAATACCCCAAAGCATTCCCACCTATGCATGTCACTGTTTCACTGGTTGAGCATGATCCAGTCAGACAGCAAAGGAGAAATGGACGTGCCAATGTCCTTCTTTCTATAAGCACCATTGGCAGGGGACCTGGACTCTCTCTACAACAGCTTCCCTGATGTAGAGTACAAGTTTACTCCACTCACTGCCATTGCTCTCTCTAGTGAGTTGTGGCGAGGAACACAATAATACATGATATACACATCTGTTCCCTAGTGCTAGCGGCTCCTGCTCATTTAATGGGCCTACTTGCTTGTAAATATCCTTTGCTATTTATTGTAAATTTTTCTATGTGACATTTTTCTATGTGATCTATGTTTATTGACTGCTGCAAAATGAATTGACTATCTAAGGACATTCAAATTTTCTGAATCTGAATATCAGTCTGCCACTGGGGCCCTGAGATGTGAGTTTACAGTCACAACCAAAATGATTGGCACCCTTAATAAAGATGAGCAGAAAAGTATGTATAAAATAAGTAATACTGAGCTATCATAAAAAAAGGAAATTATATTATTTTATACTTATACAATGCCTCAGAGAGCAAAAAGATATGGGTCAAAATTATTGGCAGTCCTGTTGTCAATACTCTGGCACCCTCCCCTTGCGAGGATAACGGCACTGAGCCTTTTCTAAAATATTTAATGAGATTGAAGAACACACTGAGAGGGAGCTTAGACCATTCTTCCATACAGAATCTTTCCAGATTGATGTAGATTGACAAGGTGGGATATTCTTTTGGTCTGTAAAATAGATTATGCGACAATTGCGGTGGAAACGCTTTTATGCTCAAATTTTGATTGAAAAAACATAATGTTGCAGCAAACCTGGAGTCATGCGATGATGTTATAGCCTACTATCACCACCACGACATGGAAAAGCATGCAGAGTTTATAGTAGCCCCATGGTTTGCCAAAGTATATGTTATCTGGTTTTTGGCATCCCAACGCTATTAGCACAGCCGGCAATACACTCCTAAACCCCCGTGACCAGTGAGTACATAAAACATCTCCATTCAGGCTGCAAAAGCATGGAGGTGCTCCTTAACTAGCTTTAATGGTGTGCCTCTGAATTTTTTTTTAGGTGGAAAAATATGTGTACTGTCTTAATAAAATACAATTTCCACCACCATGCTAAGCTGGCTAATGCCTTGTGTACAGCACTCAACCAATCAGGTTGCGCCAGTCTGTTATTTACCCCTGCTGTACACAATGTCCAGAATTAGCTAGCCTTCTGGACATTGTGTACAGAAGGAAAAATGTGATTTATTAAGACAGTATGCATATTCTCCCTTGTTTTTATGGAATGGCCCTCCATTAAATCAAGTTCAGAAGGAAACCGATGCCTTTGTACCCTGATAGGAGGATCATTTATGTACCAACTGGTCATAAATGGTCACCGGGGGACATGAGTGTATTACCGGCTGGGCTGATTGTGTCGACACCTATAGGTAATACACAACGTCATGAAGAACTATGCCCTCTAGGGGTCTCGGCGCTAAGTTTATAGGCAGATGGAATAAGTTTCTTATTTCATAACGCACTGTGGTTAAGTGCACAGTGATGAGTTTCATGCTAATTTACAATAAATATCAAGGGTACGTTATCATTTGAATGATGATGGTGACATGATGATCGCTGCTTGGCTGCCAATTATAAAAAAGGATCTTGCTTTTATGATAAAAACAAGGTAAAAAGCTGTGCAGTGTAATGGGAAAAGTGTTTGACTTCTCAGTTTTTCAACTAGTGACGCACCATTTCCAATTATATTATATGTGATAA